>NW_007252012.1:46549-127958 GCF_000164805.1 Carlito syrichta
GTCCCAGTTTGAGCATTTTATGGGCAATGTAGATGAGTCAAGAATGAACCAAATTGTAAAAACTTTCACCAGGGTTGGTGCTCGCGAACCATTGCTCCCCAAGGCCTCCACACTATGTGCTTCTTGGGTGCTCGGTTATTGACATGCCTGCACATTGTTTGTTTTACTGTCTCAAAACTATGCCTGGCAAGACATGGTCTGGAGCTCCTTCATGAATCTTTTGTCAGAGAGGGTGCTTTGTGGAAATACAAAAGTACCCGACCAAAGCACTGTGTGTACTCACAGATGTTTATCAGTTTTTGGCAGTGAACAGTCATCATGTCTGAGATGTGTTCTTGTGCCTAAGGGAATTTGCAAATTATGGCCCATGTACTGAATCTAGCCCAGTGTCTGTTTTGGTAAATAAAGTTTCATTGGAAAGCCACACCCATGTGTTTTTTCATCTATGGCTCCTTCCACCCAACAATGGTAGAGTGGACAAGCTGGGACAGAGACTGTGTAGCTCTCAGAGCCTAAAATATTTACCACTTGCCTTTTACAGAACAAGTTTGCCAGCTCCTGCTTTAACTCTACAGGCTCAAATGTTACATATATTGTTTGATCTTTGCTAGCATTTTGTGGCCATCGCTGACAAAATGCAGTTTTGCAGTTGTTTTCTTTATCACCCGCCCTCCTACCCTCTCCTTCAAATAGATTTTTAACATTTAAAACCAAAGAAATTACAGAGCAGGCCTATTTCTTGAGGCAGCTGGGCACGGGTCAGTCCTGGGGATACAGTCACAGACAGCAGAGTGTCAAGGAAAACGCCCCTTGCCGTGCAAGGATTGAGAACCTTCAGGTGTTGGTGACAGAAATAGGGAAGGTCAGCCAGAAAATGAGATAATGGGTCAGAAAACACTTGCCTGTGGGAATTGACCCTCAGAGAACAAAACAGGAGACAAGAGGCTCTGAAAGGAAGACACAGAGAGGGCGAGAGAAAGAGGGATAACAAAGTCAGATGCTGAGAATAGGAAAAACCGTAAATGGATCAGGGTAATTGGTGGAAACTGAATCCAACAGCTGTGCCTAACGTGAGAGAAACTAGGTCAGGAAAACTATGAAGACAATTTTCAGGGAAGCCCAGTCAGGAGTCAAGAGGCAATAAAGAGATTAGGTTTGAACTAGAACTGAGGGTAGGCCTGGGGTAGATAGAAGCAATCTGTTGGCAGGAGGGTGGCAATGAGAACAACAGAGCCCGTTGACTTGAACCTCACATTTAGACTTTTGGTGTGAGGTTATCTACAGTGTTACTTAGAAACACTGGCAAGTTAGAAAGAAGACAATGAAGTTTAAACTTTAAAAAAATATCTGTGTCCCTGCTTTTGTGTGTGTGTGTATCTGTGTATGTATCTAGTATCTAGGGACCCACAAAAAATACAGGTGACAGGCTGCATGGCATAAACTCTGGAGTCAGGAAGATTTTGTTCAAATTTTGGCTCTGCCATCTAGTAGCTGTAAACCTTGGACAAGTTACTTAACCTCTCTATGCCCTAATTTGCTCACCTAGAAAATGAGGGTAATAGTGGCAACCCTCTTTTGGGTTATAGAAGTTCATTAAATAATAGTGATCTCTCTCTTTCTCTCTCTCTCCCTCTCCGCCCCCCACTTCTAAGATGTCCTGGCTAGAATATGAGCTACACACAAAATTGAACATGACCTTAAAATGTTGATTCATGTAGGAACCCATCTCCGGTGGACTATGTAAATGCTATTAAAAATTGTGTTTTTTTTTAATAAGATGACTGTTTAGTGTACTGAAGGAATGTCCTTGTTTTTAAGAATGTTTTCCTTTGAACAGATTGAAAGTAATGTGTCTGTGTGGAAGCTGCATGTCATTAATCCCAATTCCAGCCTTGTAAAATAACATAGCATAATACTGAGCAGAAAAGAAAGTAAAAGAATGGGTAAAGGCGAGGAAAACAACTCATGCAGGTGTTTTAAAAACTGTGGTAAAATATACATAACATAATATTTCCATTCAGTAGTGTGAAGTACATTCACATTGTTGCGCAAACAATCTTCATAAATCTTTTCATCTTGCATAACTGAAATTCTACATCCATTAAATAAAAACTCCCCATTTCCCTTTCCCCTCAGGCTCTGATAAGTACCATTTTACTTTCTGTGTATGGTTTTGATTGTTCTAGGTCTCTCATATTGGTGGAATCATACAGTATTTGTCTTTTTGTGACTGGCTTATTTCACTTTGCATAATGTCCTCAAGGTTCACCCATGTTGTAGCATATGTCAGAATTTTCTTCCTTTTAAAGGCTGAGTAAGCTCCATTGCATGTATCTACCCCATTTGGTTTATCACTGAGTTGCTTTTTCCTCTGGGCTCTTATGATTTGCTTCTATAAAAATGGGTGTGCATCAGAAGGGTGTCTTTATAAAAGTCTTCTAGGATGTGACCTCCTTGCCCCCTTGTTCCCCAGAATAGTAGAATTAGCTTGGGCTCTGAACCAGGTAGACAGCCTTGGCTTAACCTCTTATAGGCTGTGCAATCTTGGGCAAGTTACTTCCCTGAGCTTGTCTTATTCTCTCTAACAAAGGTTTAGTGATATCTAAACAGGTTTGTTTTAGGAGTTAAAAGAGAATTCATGTAAAGCCTTGGTGGGATGTTTGATACATGGTAAGAATTCAGTAAATTCATATCCCTCTTTTCCTCTCATGTGCCGTCTCTTCTTCTCTGGTCACTTATGCATAACTCCTTCCTTTATTTTCATTTACTACAAGAAGAGCAACAAGCATATCCGTGAGGACTGAAGTTGACTTACACTCTTAATACTAAAAAAAGATTTCCTCCCAACAGAGGATCCCAGTAGAGTTGGCCCAACCTTGCTTCACTAAACAAATATTACTTGGAATTTTAGGGTTCTTTTGAAAGTGTGTGGGCAGATTCAAAAAGTCTTATGATCCTGACTTTAAGTTGCCTTTATTAAGAGCAAAAAAATTATTCTTTTCCAAAAGCAGTTTCAGATATCTAAATTCAATTCAACACAAACTTTTTTGAGGGAGTGCCAGATTGGATCCACGTATGGTCCCTAGTGCCTAACTCAATTGGATCCGTTTGTTTGACTTTGATCATAGTGAAGGAAGTATGACCTTTACATGTTCATATTGTTAGCAAGCATTTGATTTTATTTCCCTTAAAGAGTGTAATTGAGATAAATGCCTCTTTGTGGTGCAACCTGAAGACAATTACAGTACAGTGGCTATAAACTTAGTAGTTTAAATATTTAAACTATCAGCAAAAATGTATTTTTAACTATTTGGAAGAAGGTACAGAAAGAATCTATAGTTTTAGGTCTTGGCAAAAACACTATAAAAAGTGCTATAAAATTTGCTAAAATTTGCTTGGCTTGAAAAACTGTTTAATGGTTATTTTGAGAGAAAAAAATGAAAATAGCTCAAACTTTGGTTCAAACATAATGTAAAATAGAAGAAATTTGGTAGAGATGACATAAAAATTGGACAGACGGACACAATGATACTTATTCTTAAAATTCTACCCATTGGCCCAAGGACTGGCCACCCAACTTGCCACTACCACCACTGACTCTTGCATGTGCCACACAGGGGGCCAAGGGTTGGCATGACATGGCTACTGCCACCACTGATATCATACATGCTGTTCAAGGACCTGAAAACCTAATCTATCACTGTCACTGCTAATATCTGAGCAAGCTGCCTAGAGGCCAATTATTAGCCCATCCAGATCCACTAGTACTGGTGTCTGTGTATGCCACCTGGGAACCTAAGGACAAGCCTGCCTGGCTTAACACTACCACTGATGCCTGAGCACTGATTTATCTGGCATCCACCACACCTCTATTAACAACCACACCTAAGTCACTGAAGAACTTACAGACCCCATTATGCTAATTACAGACAAAGAAATCATACAGAGACTAGACTACTGAAACACTCAGCATCAAAGCCAAAACACCCTACCCAACCAATGCTATAAACAGACTATAAGAAAAAAAAATTTCTCTAAAGTAAAAGCCACTCCACAAAAGTGGGGGAAGCAAATGTCCAGATGTGCTGATATCAATGTAAGGACAAAAGAATCATAAAAAAAGCAAGGAAAAATGACCTTTCCAAAAGAACACAATAATTCTCCAGCAACAGATTCCAATGAAAGGAAATCTATGAAAAACCTGAAGAATATAAAAATAATAAGATTAAAACTTGGTGAGATACAAGAATGCAGATAAACAATGCAAAGGAATCAGGAAAACAATTCATGATCTGAATGAGAAATTCAACAAGGAGATAGCTACCACACAAAATCAAAAGAAATTCTGGAACTGAGGAATTCAATGAATAACATAAAAAACTACAATTGAAAAAATATCATAGAAAGAATCAATAAGACAGAAACTGGTTTTTTGAAAGAATGAAAAAGATTGATGGACCCCTGCCCAGACTGACTAAAAAAAAAAAGTCGAAATAAACACAATTAAAAACAAAAAAGTTGAAGTCACAACAAACCCAGAAAAAATCCAAAAGATTATCAGAGGCTACTATGAACACCTGTATGCAAATAAACTGGAAAACCTAAAGGAAATGGAAGATTTTCTGATATCACACAAACTTCCAAGGTTGAAACAAGAAGAAATTGAAACTCTAAATAGACCAATAACAATCCAGGAAATCGACTCAGTCATAAGAAATCTCCCCACCAAAATGATGGGGACCAGATGGATTCCTAGCTGAATTCTACAAGACATACAAGGAACAGCTGATACCAATCTTATTGAAAGTATTCCAGACAATTGAGAACTATGGAATTCTCCCCAGCTCATTTTATGAAGCTAACATCATTCTGATACCCAAACCTGGCAAAGACCCAACAAAGAAAGAAAATTAGAGGCCAATCTCCTTGAGGAACATAGATGCTAAAATTCTCAATAAGATCCTAGAAAATTGGACTCAACAACACATCACAAGGATCATCTACCATGACCAGATGGGCTTCATTCCTGGGATGCAGGGCTGGTTCAACATTCACAAGACCATAAATATTAGTAATTAAATACATTAACAGATGTCAAAACAAGAACCACATAATTATATCATTAGATATAGAAAAAGCATCCAACAAAATACAGCATCCCTTCTTGATTAGAACCCTTGAGAACCTAGACCTAGAAGGAACATTCCTCAAAACAGTAAGAGCAATCTCTGAAAAACCTACAGCCAACATTTTTCTCAATGTGCAGAAGTGGAAGCATTCCCCCTAAGAATGGGAACAAGACAAGGATACACACTCTCACCTCTCCTGTTCAACATAGTGCTGGAAGTCCTAGCTAGAACAATCAGGCAAGAGAAGGAAATCAGAGGTATCCAAATAGGAAAAGAGGAAGTTAAGTTATCTTTCTTTGAGGATGATATGATCTTGAAAACCCTAGGGAGTCTCTCAAAAGCCTCCTTGCACTGATGAATGACTTTGGTAAAGTCCCAGGGTACAAAATCAGTATGCAAAAGACAGTTACATTTATATACACTAGCAACAAGCAGGCGGAGCACAGAACAAAAAACACAATCCTATTCACAATAGCCACAAAAAGAAAAGAAAATAAATACCTTGGCATCCACCTAGTCAGAGAAGTGAAAGACCTTTACAACAAGAACTACAAAGCACTGCTCAAAGAAATTAAGGACAACACAAAAAATAGAAAAACATTTCATGCTCATGGACTGGAAGAATCAATATTGTCAATATCCATCCTACCCAAGCAATCTACAGAGTCAATGCAATATCCATCCAACTACCAACGTCATTTTCCTCAGACCTGGAAACAATAATATAGAAATACATATGGAAACAAAAAAGAGCATGAATAGCCAAAATAATCCTTGGCAAAAGGAACAAATGGGAGGTATCACACTTCTAGGCTTTTAACTTTATTATCAAGCCTACGGGAACCAAAACATCCTGGTGTTGGTACAAGAGTAGGCACATGGACCAATGAAACAGACAGAAATTCCGGAAGCAAAAGCAGTCACTTAACCAACTCATCTTCAACAAAGGCACGAATAACAATCTCTGGCAAAAAGAAAACTATGTTTAGCAAATGATGCTGGGAAAACTGGCTGACCACATGCAGAGGAATAAAACTGGACCCCTACCTATCACCATATGCAACAATCAACTCAAAATAAATTAAACATAGCTGGTGAACCTTTGAAGAGTAGGTTGGCAATAACCCAGTAAAGTCAAAGTATGGATACCATTTGACCAGTAATTGACACTTCTAGGTTCATACTTCTGAGAGATCATAGTACAAGTGCATAGACGAAATGTATGAAAATAATTATTACAGCTGTGTGCAATAGTGAAAAAAAATACAACCTGAATGTTCAATAGAAGAAGATAAAAAATTGTGGCAAATTCATCTAGTAGAATACTATACAGCAGTTAAAATGAATCGGAGTTGCCAGTATTAACATGAGTACATAACAAAAACATAGTTTTCAGCAGGAAAAAAAAAGTACACAACAATACAGTTTGGTACCATTTATAAAATTAAAAACATACAAAACAATACACTTTTGAAAATATTTGGCAAATGTATTAAGACATGCAGGGAATATAAACACTAAATTCAGAATAGGTGTTCCCTCTGGGAAGGGAAGAGTTTTGTTTAAAATAAACTGCAGTCTGGCCTCCACATTGGTGGGTTCTATATCCATGGATTCAACCAACTGCATATTGAAACATTTGGGAAAAACGTTTCACAAAATTTCAGAAAGCAAAGCTTGAATCTGTCATGCACTAAGTACTATGTTGGATCCACACAAATAAAGGGATGTGTAGGCATTGTATTAGGTATTATAAGTAATCTAGAGATGATTTAAAGTATATGGGGGATGTGTGTGAGTTATTTTCAAATACTATGCCATTTCATATAAAGGACTGGAGCATCTGCAAATTTTGATATCTGCATAGGGTCCTGGAACCAATCCCTCATGGATATCAAGGGACAACAGTACGATAAAGAAATTTAATTAGTTTGCCAAACAAATGATACCAATTAACCAGACTTTTAGTAGTATGGTATAAAGAAGAAGAATGGGAATAAGTTGTAAAAACTGTGATTGGAATAGTAAAAAATAAAAATGCGTTTTTGGAAAGGATAAGGATCAAAGTAAACTCTATGCCTTATGTAATTACGGGTGGGTACATAAACAATTTTTGGTTTGGGCTGATTTATAAGACCTGCCTTGGCTCTCTCTTCTATCACAGGAAGTGTTGAAAACACTGTCTGCGCTGACTTCCTGGATATGTCCTACTTTAAGGGTGCCATGTAAACAACCTCATTGGCATTTTCAAGGGGAGCTGTAATACCAAAGCAACATGAGACAAAATTCTTTGCTGTTCCTTTGTTAGTTCATTCCTTTTCTACCTGACCTTTAAATATTTTAGTTTGTCATGACTCCATCCTCCTAATACTCTATGTTCCTTTCCTGAGTGATTGCATCTATTTCCACATTTAACTCCCAAGTTCAGATGGCTCCTCTGAGCTCCAGACCTCAAATAGCCAACTTCCCACTCATCATGCCACTGGATGTCTCATGGGAAACTCAGAGTCAAAGTCCAATATTGAATTCATGCTATTTCTGTGCCTCAACCCCAAATGGATTCCTGTTGTGTTTCCCTTCGTGGGGTGCCGTGTCACCATCTAGCTAACCTGTCAGAAATCTGGGAGTCATTTTTGACATCTCCCTTCATCGCATCGCAAAGTTCTGTTGATTCTACCTTGTGAACATATCTCAAATACACTGACTTTTATACAAGTTCATCGCTACTCTTAGTTTCTCCTGGTCTTTGCATTCTCACTGTCTTCCCTGTATTCATCAGCTCTGCTCCCTCCATCTATATTTAATTAGTCCACAGTGCATTAAATCAGTATCTGTACTGTGTCTAGTGCAACCCTTTCAAAATGCAAATCTGAATGTATCACCCCTGCCTTAACCACTTCCTTACTTCCCATTGCTTGGGAATCCCTGCACATCCTGGAATCCCTCACAAACTCTGATCTCTTCCCATCTGGGGAACTTTGAAGTCTTCTCATTCTTCTCAGATTCAGCTTCTAGCCACACAACCTTCTTTTTAGCTCCTCAAATGTATCAAACTCCTCTATCCTTGAGGGCTTTGCTGCATCCTGCTTCCTCTGCCTGTAATACTGTTCCCCAGCTACACCTTCCCAATCTCTTCACCCAAGACATATCTCTTTGTTCTTTAGCTCTCAGTTTAAACATTACTTTCTCAAGAAAGCCTTCCATAACCACCTCAGCTGGGATTATAAGTTCTGTAACAGTCCCACTCTGCACTTGTTGGTAACATTGAATAAAAACATAATTAAACACAGATAATTATCAGCTTGCCTCACTAGACCGTATATTTGACAAGAGCAGGACAGAGCTTGCTATTTTCTGCTGCATTCCCAGCACATGCCCAGTGCACCCCCAAGTAGTGCCTGAGAAAAAAAACTTCTGGAATGTCTACAGAGGAGTTCAGTTTCTACTCAGTTACTACATAATATTTGGAAATCAGTTCTTTTTATTATTTCAGAAAACTAGTCTGGGATAATTGTTTTGAATGGTTTTTAAGCTTATGTGGAATTAAATATGCAGATATGTCTTCATTCTGTGCCTGAGTTCTCTTAGGTTTGAAGTACATACCCTTGAAAACTGATCAAATCCCTGTGTATGTTAGATAAGTTTGGTCTCAGAGGCTGTGGAGTCGGTGCTTGGGAATGCCTCTTTGAAACCCTTCTGACCTCTTCAAAAAATCCCTAACCCAACAATATTAGTCATGTGCTGGTGAGTGAGGAGAAAGGACTGATTTTTTCCCCATGAATAGTGTGGGTGTTGTGTCTTTGATAAAAGAGATAATGAATTGTGGATTCAGACCTGTGTCAGAATATCAATTCTTTAAATTGGACTAAGTTTTTTTTTTTTTAAACTACCCTAGGCTTTAGTTTCTTCATTTATATAATTGAATCATTTATATACTTGAAATCATGTGATAATTTACAAAGCTACCATAGATTTACCGAGGTAACATTTATCAAGATCTCAGCAGAGTACATGTTGCTACTGGAGACTTGATGAACTCTAATTCTTTTCACTTTTCTCTGAGTATATATAAACTGTTCAGCTGTCCTTGTATTAGGATTCAGGATCCTAAACAACTGAAATTACAGTTTCGACACTTTAAAAACTTCCCCTTTGTAGAGCTTATTCTGAGAACTTATTTTGACAGATTTAGAATGAATAAAAGCTTATATGATCATCGTGCATATCAATTAACCGTACTTTATGCATCTGGACAAAGCTGAAAATAAAGCAAGAAAAAAAGAGAAAATCCTACATATAGATGATCGCTAACAATATACTACACTGTAAGAAGAAAATGAAGCCAAGCCTATCTGGCCAGGGTTGGATGCCATTCAGTCATAACTTTCTGAGATTATGTCAGTAGATGTGTTCTAAAGAGTAGCTGGAAGAAGGACCAATGTATACAGAGGGCACTAAAAAAATGTATACACACTTTAAAATAGAAAACAACTGTATTTAAAAATTGTAATACTCAATAAGATGAATAAAAGTCATGTTTGACCTCTGGAATTATAAGATGTGCTCAGAGGGGTTACCATTAGCATCCAGACACTTCTGATTATGACAAACATCACCTAAAATGTATATGCAATTTTTGGCAACCTTGGTATTTCCCTGTATTAGAGAATGGTTCATCTAGCCCTCAGCCCATTCATCCCACAGATATTTGAGGTTTAAGGATATGTTAGGCACTGTCTCAGCAGCAAAAGTCCAACAGTTAACAAGACACAGTTCTGCTCTGGTGGAAGGAAGGGGAATGAGATACAGGTTAAATATCCATTATCGAAAACGTTTGGGATCAATTTCAAATTTTGTGTCTTTTTTGGGGGGGGTTTGCATTATGCTTACCAGTTCAGCAACCGTAATCCAATAATCTGAAATTCAAAATTCTCCAATGAGCATTTTCTTTGCGCATTGTAATTGCACTCAAGAAGTTGTGGATTTTTGTACAATTTGGGCTTTTGGATAAGAGATTTTCAACCTGTAATAAGCAAATATATATGACATCAGGTGGTAATAAATATAATAATAATAAAACAATAAGAGTATATAGTGAATGTATGTGTGTGTGGTCACTCTTTCTTTTATATGGGGTGGTCTGCAGACATCTCTAGAAAAGATTGGAAAAGGACTAAATGTGAAGAAGTAAGTCTTGCAGGTCCCCAGGGAGTGGGTTTCCAAGCAGAGGATGGCAAGCATGCAAAGAAGGTCTAAGCAGCATGCTAGTGTATTTGAGGAATGGGGAGGGAGTTAGCACTGTGGGAGCAGAGCCAGAAGGAGCAGTTGGAGGTGAGGTCAGAGATGTGGTAGGGTCTGTATACAGGGCTGAGTGTGCCATGAGAGATTTTGACTTTGAATCCAAGAAAGATGGGATGCCCTGAGGGAATTTTGATCCTATTTACCTCTGAACAGGATTGCTCCAGCTGCCATGAGAGAACAGCCTATAGGGGACAAGAGCAGAAACAGGGAGACTGTTTAGGGGGCCGATACCAAAACTAGATGAGAAGCACGTTCCCCTCAGTAATGACTCTTAAGTTGTTAATAAATTATATGCCCCCTTCCCCATGTGGCATTTTTTTCCTCAAAAATAAATAGACAAGTTCCTTCTAGTATCTACTGACTACCACCTTAAGTCCTGTATGTTCTCTTTGCTTACCATTTTATTCCCCTATATATGCTACCCTTCAAATACAAAGGCTTAGACTAGAATAATAATGGGGGTGGTGAAAAATATTTGGATTTTGAATATACTTTAATGGTGAACCTGATAGGATTGGCTGGTGGACATTACATGAGGAGTATGAGAGAAACAGGAACCAAGGTTGAAACTTAAGAATTGGGCCTGAGCAACTGGAAGGCTGGAAGAGAAGTCTAAGGGAGAGGTAGATGCCTGGCATACTGTACGGTATTTTTCATTCTCTAAGAATCTTCTATTTCAACACAGTTTCTGGAAGGAACTCTACCATAGGCCTATTAGTCATCTACTTCCTATGGTTTAGTTGACTGCTGAAGGCTGGTTCTGTGAGTTTTAAGAGAATTGCCTGGCATGAAGGGTGTTCTGAAAGAGGAGTGTAAATCACAGATTGCACCTATTTGACTGCTTAGCCCTATTTACTGAGAAACGTTCCTGACTGACTCTAGAGACTCAATGTTGGAGTACCAGCAGTAGGTGATTCCCAACTTGGCAGAGGTTGCATTAGCCTTTAAGTCTCCGGAGCTGAATTTTGCACTTGTCCAAGTTTTAGTTAGTGAAAGCAGAGAGTTACAAAAGGGAAGGGCTCAAAGGTCACAGGTGGAAGAGATCTTAGCTATAGTCTAAAAGAGAACTGAGAGAGAGACATGAGAGTTGGAGAATTATATGACTCCTGCAAGCGGTATGAGGAGTAGCATAGAGAGAACTAGAACCTGGGTCTCTGATTCCCAGTCTAGTGCTCTTTTTACTGTACCATATAGACAGAATATGAAAGTCCTAGGTGTTCACTGACTTGGAGCAAATTTTTTTTTATTCTCAAGAGAATAGAGATGGTTGCAGCTTTCACCATACACTACTTTTTTTTTTTTTTTTTTGAGTCACTCTCCCTCTGTCTGCACTGCACTCCCAGGCTGGAGTGCAGTGGCTTGCTCATGGCCACCACAGCCTCAGCCTGCTCAGGGTGATCCTTCTACTTCAGCTTTCTGAGCAGCTGGAACTATAGGTGTGTGCCACCACGCCTAGCTAATTTTTTTTATTTATTGTAGAAATGAGGTCTCACCATATTGCCCAGACTGGTCTTGAACCCATGAGCTCAGGAAATCCTGTTGCCTACGCCTCCCAAACACTGCTTTTAATCCATAGTCATAGATCTCATAGCTTTACTCTGAGACGGAAGGACATTTGGCTATTTGGCTGGGTTTTCTGGTCTAAGCAAACAAAGAATGGCAATAATAATTCTTGTTTTCCTCTGGGGATAGCCAATTACTTTTACATTCAGGAAGTGATGGATTGTAAGTATAATGACTGAAAAAGGACAGTGGTGTTATGAGCAGATGTTACCACAGCGAGTGTGGTGATAATTAAAATTCATCTACAGAGAACTACTAGAACAATACATCTGTGATATTTCCACTTTCTTACCTTATCAAACTGGTAGTTGAAGGCAAAATGGCTTAACTTGAATTTCAACCATCTTTTTCAGAATGCTGAGGGGTAGTTAGAGATCCAAAGTAGATTGCTGGTGAGATAAAGAAAACTGAGGTGAATGGCGGATTAGAGGTGTTCAGCATGCCTCCCCCATTGGAACATTGTGAAACAGTATGGAAAGATCAACACAGTGAACCCCAATTCAAGAAGGAAACGGACACCCAAAATCACAGGGAAGAGAAGATAGGCAAACAACTCCTGCAGTGACATTTTGCAGAGAAAAGAGAGACCCCAGAACATGGGATAGGACTGAAAACTCCCCCTAGAGACATACCTTCCAATCAGGGATCTGCTTAACCCAGGCCATTGGGAGAACACCCAATTTCTCCCGGGCCCTAGAGCTGTCTCAGGAGGAGGCCAAGAGCTGGTGAGAAGAAAAGACAACCACTAAAGTCATGGGTATTCTCCCAAATCTGAGTTGGTGAGAAAGATACCATTTTATTGACCTAGGATCAGTGTCTCAGCAATAGCAACCACTGCAGGCATTTCGGTTTCCACCAAGAGATAAGGCTGCTTATGCTGGAGTAGTGGAGGGTACCCTCACAGCCAGAGCAGGGAGGGGAGCACAGAGATTGCCCCAGGGCTTGGTGCCAGACCTGGGCTCATCCCAGTCACAGGCTGGGAGCAGTGGGGGACCACCCCAAAGCCATGTTTCCTGCTTGGAAGAGTGACAGGCTGCCAGGGTCAGATCTGTGACAAGAATAGTTATCTGTGTGTCACTTCCTTGGTGTCTCACCCTGCCATACCCCTCCAACCAATACTGGAGAATACCCATAATAGCAACCTAAGGAAAGGATCTTAGTTGGTGGCCCCCACTTCCACCTGTATCCTGATCAGTAGGAAAGTTGCTAGAGCCACAATTTCTCATGAACAGTGGGTCTCACAGCCAATGTCAGTTTTGCAACCTGGAACTGTTCAGTGAGTACTACAGCTAAGAGCCCCAGCCTCCCTCCTAGACCAGTTGTGGTAGCATACCCCAGAAATATGGAGGAAAAAGAATGACCCCATTCCTACACATCTGGGAAACCAGTTAGAGTGGCAGGAGACCAGTAGAAGGGACCTACCCCTCTGCACTTGAATCAGCAGCCTGAGCATCAGGAGAGTTCCTGATTCTATGGTTTCTCCCAGGTAGCAAGGCCTAAAGCCAAGGTCAGCTCTGTGATCCAAAATTGGGATGCAGGGGTCATTGTGGGGTGTTACCACTTGCTCCTCTAGTCTGTCAGGGAAATGTGCCCCCACCAGTGCCAAGGATGAGGTGGTCCCCATTTCTACACACCCAGATTAGTAGTCCAAGCCATCCTTCCTGAGCAGCTATCCTTGTGGTCCCCATTTCTACACACCCAGATTAGTAGTCCAAGCTATCCTTCCTGAGCAGCTATCCTTGTGCAATAAAGCTTCCTGTGGTCCATGCCCTAACACACCCAATCACCTAGAGTAGGAGCTTGAACCACCTTTCCCCCTTAAACAAGGATCAAGTAAATACCCATCCAGAGCAATAGTAGCCAGCTCTTACCCATAGGTGCCATCTGCTGGCTAGGAGGTTGAATGACTAACACAACAGGTAATTTGCTGAGAGCAGCACACACAACAGGTAATTTGCCAAGAGCAGCACATACCACCAAGGAACAAATTAAGCCTCCTAAGACACCCACCACCTTAGACTCATAGGAGCCAGTGAGTCAGCTCACAACCCCACCACATCACTATTGCAACCAACATTTGAAAAAGCCTACACACACAGGGTATCTTTACCAAAGGAACTCATACAGATTAGCTGCCATAGTTCATACAGATGAGAAATAACCAGAGAAACAACTCTGAAAGTATGAAAAAGCAGAGTGTTACCCCTCCAAAGGGACACACCAATTATTCAACAACAGACCCTAACCAAAATGTAATTTCTGAACTGTCAGATGACAAATTCAGAATATTGATTATAAAGAAGCTTAACATGATGCAAGATAAAGCTGATAAACAACAGAAAGAAATTAGCAGAACAATTCAGGAAGTGAAAGAAGATACTGGCAACATAAAAAAAAATAGAACTGAAAAACTCAGTGATGGAGATACAAAACACAGTACAAAGCTTTAGCAGTAGGCTAGACCAAGTGGAAGAAAGAATCTCAGAGAGGGAAGACAGTTCTTTGATATAACCCAGTCAGACAGAAATAAAGAAACAAGAATAAGAAGAATGAGCAAGGCCTACAAGAAATATGGGATTATGTAAAGCAACAAAACCTATGAATTATAGATATTCCAGAGGGAGAAAAAGTTAAAGTAAAAAGTATGAAAAACATATTTGAGGAAATAATTCAAAAAAACTTCCCTGATCTTGAGAAAGACCATGATATCCAATTATAAGAAGTCCTAAGAACTTCTGCAATATACACTGCAAGAAGAACCTCACCAAGTCATATAGTTGTCAGATTCTCCAAGGTCAATGTGAAAGAAAATATCCCATAAAGGAAAAGACATTAGACTAACAGCTGAATTCTCAGCAGAAACTCTACAAGCCAGAAAAGAATGAGACCTATTTTTAACCTCCTTAAAGAAAAAAAAAAAAAAAAAAAACCATCCAAGAATCCTGTATAGTATTCAGCAAAACTAAGCTTCATAAACAAAGGAGAAAGAAAGTCTTTCCCCAATAAGCACACAATAAGGGAATTTGTTGCCACTAAACCAGCTCTAGGATGCTCAAAGGAATTCTAAACTTGGAAATGAAACAACTCTTGCTATCATAAAAGATCACATAAGTACAAAGCTTACAGAACCTATAAAGCAACTACACATTGAAATCTCTAAGTCAGCACTTATAATACTATGGCAGGAACCAAACCACATGCAACAATATTAACCTTGATCTTAAATAGTCTAAACACTCCACTTAAAAGAATCACAGTGGCAAACAAAATAGAAAAACAAGATCCAACTACAACAGACCCAGATACTGACCAAATAAAGTCACAAACTCAAAATAAATGGGTAGAAAAAGATATATCAGGCAAATAGAAAACAGAAATGAGCAGGAGTAGCCATCCTCATACCAGATAACCCAGACTTTAAACTAAAAACTTTAAACTAAAAAAAAGACATAGAAGGGCATTATATAATGATAAATGGTGCAATTCAATAAGAAGATTTAACTATCTTAAATATGTGCACTGAACACTGGAGCACCCAAATTCATGAAGCAAACACCACTTAACCTTAGAAAACATATCAATAGCAATACCATAATAATGGGTGATTTAATACCCCACTGACATACCTAGACAGATTTTTGAAGCAGAAAATTAACAAAGAAACACTGGACTTAAAACTGGACTATAGACTAAATGTACCTAACAAACACCTATAGAACTTTTCATCCAACAATGGAATAATACACATTCTTCCATTGGAGAATGTGTATATTGGAGATGGAACATTCTCCAATATAGACCATATAGTTGGCCATAAAGCAAGTCTCAATAAATTTAAAAACATCAACATTATGCTAAATATCTTCTTGGACAACAGTGGAATAAGATAAAAATAAACACTAAGAGGAGCTTCCAAAACTATATCACTATCTGGAAACGGAACAACTCACTCTTGAATAATGCTTGGGTAAACAATGAAATTAAGGAATAAATTTTTAAAAAATCATTGAAACAAATGAAAATACTGGCACAGCATACCAAAACCTCTGGGACACAGTAAAAGTAGTTCTGAGGGGAAAATTTATAGCATTAAATGCCCACATCAGACAGATAGATCAGAAATCAACAGCTTAACCTTGCACCTCAAGGAACTAGAAAAACAAGAACAAACTAAACTCAAAGCCAGCAGTAGAAAAAAATTAACAAAGATCAGAGCAGAACTAAATGAGATTGAGACCAAAAAAATAAAAATAAAGATACAAAGCATCAATGAATAAAAAAAGTTAGTTATTTGAAAGGCTAAACAAAATGGACAGACCACTAGCTAGACTAACCAAGAAAAAAAAGAAAGAAGATTCAAATAAATTTGATCAGAAATGACAGATGTCATAACAAACAATGCTACAGAAAAAAAAAAGTCATCAGAGACTACTATGAATACCTGTAGAGAAACAAACTGGAAAGCTCAGAGGAAATGGATAAATTATTTGAAACATATAACTTTCCAAAACTGAACCAGGAAGAAATATACTGACTAACAAGTGATGAAATTGAGTCAGTAATAAACAATCTTCCAGCAAAAAGAAGCCCAGAGCCAGATGAATTCACAGCCAAATTTTATCAGACATACAAAGAAGAGCTGGTACCAATCTTGCTGCATTTCAAAAAATAAAGTAGTAGAAACTCCTTTCTAATGCATTCTATGAAACCAGTATCATATTGATATCAAAGACAGGAAAGGATACAATAAAAAAAGTGACCTATCGTCCTATTTCTTTGATGAATGTGGATGAAAAAATCCTTAACAAAATACTAGAAACTAAATTCAACAGCCATATCAAAAAAATTATCCATTGCAGCCAAGGGGGTTTATTCCAGGGATGCAAGGATGGTTCAGTACCCATAAATCAATAAACATGATCCACCACAGAAAAAGAAGTAAAAACAAAAACCATATAATCATCTCAATAGATGCAGAAAAGACTTTTTATAAAATCCAACACTCCTTCATGATAAAAACCTTCAATAAAATAGGCATCAAAGGAACATATCTCAAAATAATGGCCTTATACAGCAAACCTACAGCTAATATCAGACTTAATTGGGAAAAGTTGAAAACATTTCCCTTCAGAACAGGAATAAGACAGAGATGTTCACTCTTATCACTCCTATTCAACATCATACAGGAAGTCCTAGCAAGAGAAATCTGGCAAGAGAAAGAAATAAAAGACATCTAAATCAACAAGGAGGAAGTCAAACTATTCCTTTTCATGGATGACAAGGTTGTATAGCTAGAAAATCCTAAAGCCTCCTCCAAAAAGCTTCTAGTCCTGACAAATGACTTTAGTAAATTCTCAGGATACAAATTCAATGTATAAAAATCTGTAGCATTCCTATACATCAGCAGCACTCAAGCCAAGAACCAAATCAAGAACTCAATCCCATTCACGGTAGCCACAAAAAAATAAAATGCATAAAATACCTAGGAATATAGCTAACTAAGGAGTTGGAAGATCTTTACAAGAACTATAAAACATTGATGAATGAAATTGTAGATGACACAAACAAATAAAAAAAAATCCATGTTCATGAATTGGAAAAATCAATATTGTTACAATGATCATACTGCCCAAAGCAATCTACAGATTCAATGTAATTCTGATCAATATACCAACTTTGTTCTTCACAGAACTATAAAATTTATATGAAACCAAAAAGGAGCGTGAATAGCCCAAGCAATTCTAAGCAAAAAGAACAATTGTGGAGGCATCACACTGCCTGACTTCAAATTATACTAAAATGCTTTAGTAACTAAAACAGCATGGTATTGGTACAAGAATTGAAAGATTAATGAAACAGAATAGAGAACCCAGAAATTAAACCACATACCTATGACCAACTGATCTTTGACAAGGCCAACAAACATAAACAATATGGAAAGGACACTCTAGTTAATAAACAGTGCTGGAAAATTGGCTAGCCATATCCAGAAGAATGAAATTAGACTCCATATCTCACCATATACAAAAAATTAACTCAGGATGGACTAAACTTAAATGTAAGACCTGAAACTATAAAAATCCTAGTTGAAAATCTAGGAAACACTTTTCTGGACATTGGCCTAGGCAAATAATTTATGAAGAAGAGCCCAAAAGCAATTACAACAAAAACAAAAATAGACAAATGGGGCTTAATTAAACTAAAAAGCTTCTGCACAGGAAAAGAAATAACAACAGAGTGAACAGGAAACCTACTGAATTGGAGAAAATATTTGCAAATTAAGTCTCAGACAAAGGGCTAATATCCAGAATCTACAAAGAACTCAAACAACATGAAAAAAACAAATAGCCCCATCAAAAAGTGTGTAAAGGATGTGTATAGATGCTTCTCAAAAGAGGACACACAAGTGGCCAACAAACATGAAAAAATGCTCAATATCACTAATCATCAGAGAAATGCAAATTGAAACCACAATGAGAGATCGCCTTGCACTATTAAGAATGACTATTAGAAAATCAAAGAACAACAGATGTTAGCATGGTTGTGAAGAAAATAGAACACTCATAAACTGTTGGTGGGATTGTAAACTAGTCCAACCTCTATGAAAAACAGTATGGAGATTTCTTAACTAACAATTGAATTAACATTTGACCCAATAATCTCATACTAGGAATATACGCAGAGGAAAAGAAATCATTATATAAAAAGACCTCTGTACTTATATGTTCATTGCAGCACTATTCACAATAGCAAAGTCATGGAACCAACATAAGTGTCCACCAACAATTGATTGGGTAAAGAAAATGTGGTACATATATACCATGGAATATTGCACAGCCATTAAATAGAATGAAATAATGTTCTTAGAAGCAACAAGGGTAAAGCTGGAGGGCATCATCTCAAGTGAACCAACTCAGAAACAGAAAACCAAATACTGCAAGTTCTCACTTAGATGCAGGAGCTAAATGACTCCAGGGGTGGAAATAATAGACAGTGGGGACACCAATAAGGCGGGAGGTGGGCTTCCGGGCAAGATGGCAATGGAACAGATGAGACTGTGAAAGTTTCTGCAAAAGTGAGTGTCTATAAAGACTCTGCATGAGTGGGTGTGTGCCGGTGGGTAAGTAAAAGTCCATCTGAGGGGAGACTTGGGTTCATGCACCTGGTGCTCTCCTCCAGAGGTGACTGCAACCCACTACCACACTGAGATTGGAGATTTGGGTGTGCAGGATTGCCTGCTGTTCTCCGGGCTCTCTTGAGAGGGGACAGTAGAGAACAGCCACCCCTCACCACTTGCCCCCTGGCCCATGCCATCACCTGTAGTAGTAGACTGGGCATAAGAAACAGGAACTGTGGAGAAGGCAGGCCATGGAAATCTGGAATAAAGCTCCAATGCCAGTGATGAGATGCCGATGAGTACCATCTTCACAGTCCTTGGACTGGGCAGAGACTTGCATTGCTCCACCCAGTTCTGCCCAGCCTCCATCGTGGGACCCAGAGGCTATTTTCTCATCAGACTCAGAGAGACAGATGCCCCTCCCCCATTCTGGGACAGGCACAGATATATCAGAACCGAGTGGGAGACTTAGCAGCAGCAGCAAGTAGGGTGAGTACAGATCTGATCCATTCTCCTCCCACAGTAGTCTGTGAGGCATCTGACCCACACTGAGAGCAACCCTATTAGCCTTAGCTAAGAACAGAGGGGAGGTGTTGGAGACCAGAACCACTCTCTAAGGAAGAGGACTGAAAGGAACCTGGAGCCAAAGAAATGGCCACAAAGAGAGGTTTGGGTTTTTTTATTCTTGTTTGTTTTTTGTTTCAGCTTTTTCTTCTTCTTTCTCTCTCTTTCTGTTTTTGTTTACATTTGTTTTACTTGCTTTGTTTCTGTTATTTAATTTTTTTTTAAAAAATGATTTTCTATTTATATATGGGTATTTTGAAGAGAGAGTATACCAGCAGGGGGTTTTTGTTTGTTTGTTTGTTTGCATGATTACCTGTATGTCTTTTTTTGTTTTTTTCTGTCTTTGTTTGTCCCCGTTTATATATTAGTTGATATGCCAGTCTGTTTTTTCTCTTCTTCTCTCTCTCAACCTCCCTTTCAACTTCTTCTTTCCACTTCCATTCTTTTCCCTTTTCTCATCTCATGTTGCTTTCAGGGGTCAAACCGGAATCTCACCCCCCCCGCCCACACACTGCATGGACAGATTGTAAACCAGTGGGAAATGGGTTCCAGGGTACCCAACCACCTGTCAGCAGATACTGGGTTTTGCAGATAGCTTCTGAACCCAGCTTTCCCCTTAATTGAATCTCAAAACTGCAGAAAGCACAGTCCCCCACCCCTAATCCAGCTTCAGAATTGAACAAAACCAAGAAAGAAAAGGAGATTGAGCAAACAGATGAAAAAGCTATCTCCCCTATTACTGAACAACATACTTAAAGAAGAGGTAAAAAAAAGGGGGGGGGTGGGGGGAGGAAAACCTACACAAAGGAAGAAAAACCAAAGGAAGAATATGATTCTCACACAGACCATGGGAGGTCAGCCACTGAGAATATCAACTTTGGAAGTCCAACAATGAAGAGCCCCCAGAATGACTGGCCTCAACCCACAAACCCAGATATCAAGATATTAATAGAGAGAATAAATAAAAATGAGGAGAGACAAGAGGAAAGAATAAAGGAGTTGATAACTCAAATAACAGCAATGAAGAATAAGGTGAATGAAATAAACAACAAACTGATAATCATGGAAAGCAGAATTAACCAAGCAGAAGAAAGAATCTCAGAGCTTGAGGACCAAAATATGGAATAACCCAAACTGTTAAAAGCATAGAAAAGAAGCTTAGAAGCTTAAAAAGACAGAACAAAACCTCTAAGAAATGAGAGATTATTTCAAGAGACCGAACCTAAGATTAATTGGAATCCCTGAGGCAGATAGAGAGACAGAGACCACACTGGAACAAACATTCTGTGAAATTATCCAAGAAAACTTCCCTCGTCTCATCAGAGATGTGACCATTCAAACACAAGAGATTCAGAGAACCCCTGCAAAACAACAAATGAGAAGACCAACTCCTAGACACATAGTAATTTGCCTACACAAAGTAGGTATAAAAGAAAAAATCCTAAAGGCAGCAAGAGAGAAAGGTAAGACTACCTACCGGGAAAGACCAATTAGAATGGCATTGGTCTTATCTACAGAAACAATTCAGGCATGGAGAGCTTGGACCCAATCTTCAAAAGATCTCAGAGATAAACAATTTCAATGAAAAACTATCTACCCAGCTACACTAAGCTTCATCAGTGATGAAGAATTAAAATCTTTTCCAGACATTCAATTCCTAAAAGCCAATGCTGCCAGACAAGCTCTACAAGAAACACTTAAGAAAGTATTAAACACAGAAGAAAGGAAAAAAAGAATTACCAAGCCTCTCACAAGAATGCAGGAAAAAGATGGAAAACACACATTAATCAACCCCAAAATCAAAAGAAAGGCAATAAACAAACAAACAGCAGCAACAATGACAAACTTTATAAGAACCTCATGACAGGGATAAACTCTCACATCTCTATAATTAGCCTGAATGTAAATGGACAAAATGTACCACTGAAAAGACATAGAATGGCAAAATGGATAAAATATCATTAGGCAACAATATATTGTCTCCAAGAGACTCAACTCACCAGAAAGGATACTCACAGACTCAAAGTAAAAGGATGGGAAACAAAATTTCAGGCAAATGGAACACAAAAGAAAGCAGGAGTCATGATTTTAATATTAGACAAAAAAAGCTGGTTCTTTGAAAGGATAAACAAGTTTGATGGTCCCCTAGCTAGACTGACCAAGAAAAAGAAAGAAAAACCCAAATAAGAACAATCAGAAATGCAAAAGATGAAGTCACAAATGACCCCCCAAATACAAAAGATTATCAGAGATTACTATGTACACCTGTATGGAAACAAACTCAAAAACCTAAATGAAAGGGAGGACTTTTTTTCCACACAACCTCCCCAGGTTGAAACAAGAATAAATTGAGACTCTAAATAGACAAATAACAACCCAGGAAATTGACTATGTCATAAAAAAACTACCTACCAAAAAAAAAAAGTCCTGAACCAGATGGCTTTCCAGCAGAATTCTACAAAACACACAAAGAGAAGCTGATACTAATCCTATTGAAAGTATTTCAAGCAATCGAGAAAGGTGGAACTCTCCTCAAATCATTTTATGAAGCTAACATTACATTGATACCCAAACTGGGTAAAGATCCAACAAAGAAAGAGAACTACAGGCCAATATCCTTGATGAACATAGATGCTAAAATTCTCAACAAGATTCTAGCAAACCAGATTCAAAAACACATCTCAAAAATCATCCACCACAACCAAGTAGGCTGCATTCCTAGGATGTAGGGCTGGGCCAACATCTGCAAGACCATAAACATAATTAAATACATCAACAGATGTAAACACAAAAACCACATGATTATATTATTAGATGTGGAAAAAGTTTTTGATAAAATCCAGCACCCCTTCTTGATAAAAATCCTTGAGCATCTAGGCGTTGATGGAACATACATAAAATAGTAAGAGCTATCTACGAGAAATGCATAGTCAACATACTGCTAAACAGACAGAAATTGGAACCATTTCCCCTGAAAACTGGAACAAGACAAGGATGCCCACTCTCACCCCTCCTGTTAAACATGGTATTGGAAGTCCTAGCTAGTGCGATCAGACAAGAGAAGGAAATCCGGGGTATCCAAATAGGAAAAGAGGAAATTAAGTTATCCTTGTTTGCAGACGACATGATTCTATACCTCAAAAATCGACGCTCAATGGATCAAAGACCTAAACGTAAAGCCTCAAACTACAAGAACCTTAGAAAATGCAGGAGACACCCTTATGGAAATTGGAACTGGCAACCAATTCCTGATTAAAACCCCAAGTGCCCCTGCTATAAGAGATAAGATAGACAAGTAGGAGCTCATCAAACTGACAAGCTTCTGCAAAGCCAAAAAAACCACTGAGTGGGGAGACAGCCCACAGACTAGAAAAAAATATTTTCCAACTGTATATTTGACAAAGACCTAAGATCTGTAAGGAACTCAAAAGCGCTAAAAAAAAAAAAAGCCCCATTGCAAAGTGGGCAAAAGATATGAATAGACACATCTCAAAAGCAGACATACGAGCAGCCAACAGATACACGAAAAAAACTCTGCCTCACTAGTCATTAAAGAAATGCAAATTAAAACCACACTGAGATACTACATAACTCCAGTCAGGATGTCCATGTTCAATAACTAAAAAAGCAACAGATGCTGGAGTGGATGCAGTGAAAAGGGAACACTTTTACATTGTAGGGTGGGAATGTATACTAGTATAGCCTCTTTGGGAAACAGTTTGGCAATTACTAAAAGATCTAAAAATTGACCTCCCAGATGACCCTATTATGCCCCCTCTGGTAATATTCCTGAAGGAACTCAAATAGCTCTATGAGAAATATACCTGCACACTCATGTTTATTGCAGCATTTTTCACAAAAGCAAAAACATGGAACCAACTGTGCTGCCCATCAAAAGAGGACTGGATAAAAAATATGTGGTACATATACATGATGGAATATTATGCAGCCAGAAAGAAGGACAAAATTATGAACTTCGCAGCAACCTGGATGGACTTAGACATTATAATACTGAGTGATCTTTCACTGAAACAAAGAATAGAATATCACATGTTCTCACTCATAAGTGGATCTTGAACAACTATGGTAGTACTGTAAGAAAGGGATTGGCAGTAGTGGGAAACTGCCAGGGGAGGGTGAGGGTGGGAGTGGCAGTAGTGGGAAACTGCCGGGGGAGGGGCACACCTCGTCAACAAGGGTACCTGCCTAATGAACATTTGTATACCTAATTCTGAATTGAACCCCATACATTCAAAATAAAAAATTTATTTTTTAAAAAGAAGGGAGGTAGAGAGGAGGATGAGGGTTCAGAAATTGCCTATTAGGCACAATGTTCACTATCTGGGGAATGGGCCACCTAAGACCCAGTCCCTACCAGTACACAATATGCCCATGTAACAAACATGCACTTGTGCCCCCGAATCTAAAATAACAACATAAAAAGAAAACTGATGCCAGTTGTCAACCCCTGAAAGACTGAAGTTTGATTGTTTCCATCGAAATATTTTAAAAATCCAAGGGGATATTTGTGAACAGTTCCACACTGGGACCAAGATTGTCTCTGATTACTACAGCATTCTCACATCCACCTGTCAGCAATAGTTACTACTCATAGAAACTCTCTTTCTCTCTCTTTCTGTGTGTGCTCTCTCTCTCTCTATCTCTCCTTCTCTCTCTCCTTCCCTCCTTCCCTCCCTCCCTCTCTGCAAAATCAAGCAGAATGGGATAGTACAGATTTTTGGTAAAGGTTGTATTGTCTTAGTTATTATGCTTGATATCAATGTATAATATTTAATTTTATTTTATTGAACCTAGCCCTTACTAAAAATTTAGAGACCCGCTCAATTCTGTACCAATCAGTTAGTAGCTGATGCTTCTTCTCCTTTTAATAGGGACAAGTTTTTCACTTTTTACCCTGGTATGTTGGTTAGGGTTCTCCAGAGAAACAGAACCAACAGAAGATATATATCTTCTGTTATATATATATATATATATATATATATATATATATATATATATCTTCTGTTCAGCTTTCATAATTGCATGAGCCAATATATATATATATATATGGAGATTTTGTTCATGGGGATTGGCTCATGCAATTTTGAAAGCTGAGAAGCCCCACAATCTGCCAACTGCAAGGTGGAGAACTGGGAAAGCTGGTGGTATAATTTGGTCTAAATTCAAAAGCCTGAGAACCAGGGGAGCTGTTGGTGGAAGTCCCCATCCGAGTCTGAAGGTCTGAGAACAAGGATCATAGATGTCTGAGGGCAGGAAAGTTGAATTTCCCAGTTCAAACAAAGAGAAAAAGCAAATTCCCCCTTCCTTCACATCTTTGTTCTACTTAGACCTTTGACAAATCTGTGGGTTTTACCCACCTACCTTGGTGAGAGAAATCTTCTTTACTCAGTCTACCTATTCAAGTGCTAAATAATCTTTTTCCAGAAACATCCTCACATATACACCCAGAAATAATGTGGGCATTATTTTTTTTGGGGGGGGGGCATTTTTTTGAGTCAGAGTTTCTGTCATTCGGGCTGTAGTGCAGTGGCACTATGATGGCTGGGCTCAAGCGATGCTCCCATCTCAACCTCCCAAGTAGCTGATACTAGAAGCATCTACCACCATACCTGGGTAACTTTTATTTTTTATAGTGACAAGTTCTTGGTATGTTGCCTGGCTGATCTTGAACTTCTGGACTCAAGCAATCCCCCCGCCTTGGCCTCCCAAAGTGCCAGGATCACAGGTATCAGCCACTGTGCCTGGCCCATTTGGGCATTCTTTACCCCAGTTAAGTTGACACATAAAATTAAAATTCATGAGTCTTCATCTTGTCAATGTGGCATCCATACACATCTCCTTAAACCATACAAATGTTCAAATAAAAACAAAAACAAGGTTATGATTACACTTAGCATGATACGAGTATTTTGTATACAACCAAAAATTGCACTAATCCCATCCTCAGAAGAGGAGGTAAAGTCCTTGAGTGACATTTCTTCTTTTCCTGATAACCCATAATTTTAGTATGATATAAAATTAACAATATTTATATACTGATATAAAGTTAATACATATTATGTTACATGATAAGAGAGAAAATGCAACAGATTTGCTTAATATATGTATATGTACACACAAATGTATTCATAACAAAATAAGAAGTAAATACTCATGACAATTACAGTTTTTATTTCTGTAACTGTCATGTTGTTGTAGCTGTTTGGTTTATAACTATCTTCTTCTACTACCCACTCTGTATTCCCTTTGCCTTCAACAGGAACCTCAGCTGGTTGTAGTTCTTTACGTGGTAGATCGGCCTAAACTTTGATTCCTGAAGGGTCTGGGCCATTAGTATTCCCACCTCGTTGGATTGTTATAGTTTTCCATAGACCTTAACCACAGGGAAAGGTAATACTAAGAGATGCCCTAAGGGATTTCCTACATTTCAGACATAATCTTCCTTACCTTCATTGTGGAATAGTAGTCCTATTTCCCCTTGGTAGTACTCAGGATCAATGATCCCAGCCAATACCACAACCCTCTTCTTGCCTATTGACCTGGAGGCATGAGGAGCCCAAAGTGGCTGGTTGACATGCTTAATTTATAGTTTAATGGAAGTATTGTTGTATCTCCTGGTGGGAGTATTTCCCCTTCTGGTACTGAGACCTCTAGGCCAGCAGAGCATGAAATCCAATGAACAAGAAGCAAACATTTTGCTAGTGGGTACTGGGGGATAGGAAATGGTGCCTCTCCCATCTCCACCCCTTGATTCCTGGACCAGTGGATTCTGGCTATGAGAAAAGTTGTGCCATATACTGGATGCTGTTTCAGAAAACATACAGTCTCCTGGGAACCTTAGACCTGCTTTACAAGGTATTATCACCCAACTGGCACTATAACTGAGTCTTCAAGAGGCCATTCCACCATTCAAGCCAGCTGCTTCAGGATGTTGTGGAATGTGATAAGACCAGTGAATTCCTTTAGCATGAGACCATTGCCGCATTCACTTTTTTTGTGTTCTAGAATAAAATATTTTTAAAATTTCATCCTGGCTCATTGCTCTGAGCTCTTCTGCCTACGGTTTCTAAGACACCGATCCCCGAGGATTCAGAAAAAGTGAATACTTTCTTGGAAGCCAAATGCTGCATCTCCAATGATTAAAGACACAACTATTTTTCTAGGAAGCGATTTGACTCTGTTATTTCTCTCCTTGATCTGGCAATATCTGTGAGGAGAGCACAACGAATTGAATAAAACAACTCATAGTTTAAAATTTCAGTGATTTTCTTCCCTGTGATATCTAACTATACTTTATTATTTCTTTTTCACGTTTTTCTGTTATGCTAATTGATTTAGCTCCCACCTTCTGCTCAGAAATGCATAAAACTATAGATAAATATGACACATTTTTTCAGTGTTTCAGTTTTATTCTGAAATATGAGGTGGGGGCGGTTGAGTTTTTACATTCCTAAAAGATTTTGTACCCATATATGGAGGTGAAATCTGTGGAATCTTGCTTTCCGATGGATGTATTGTAGACCTAATGGAAAAAATTCACTTAGATTTCTAAGATAGAATAAAAGACTAGAAAATCCTGAGTGGGTGGGCGGGCAGTGCTAATGGCTAAGGCAGGCTCCTGGCTCATTGTGTTGGACCTTTGGGGTCATTCAGCAGAAAAGGAGACATATACCACATTCTCTCAATTGCAACAACCCATCACTCAGATGAAGGATACCAAAATCCTACTTTTGGCTGAAGTATTTATGTTTTCTCTTGAAGGCTGTTTGCCCATTTGACCTTATTCCTACTTTCACTGTCTCTCCTGCTTTACAAATCTTTACAAACATTTGATTAGGAGTGAAACAGAACATAGCTATCAATTTTTAGGGCATTATGTAAGTCATTTTCTCAATTATCCAAGTGAGTGAGTTGTATTGTTTCCTGCATTATAAAAAATATTTTCTACTGTACATGTAAAGCTCTCTGTGTTCTAGGATCAACTATTGGTGACCACAATGGTCAAAAATGACTCAGATCTGGTGATTCTAACCCTAGGTGAAATTGATCCTTTGCCAGCTGAATGATTGGCATAAGAGAGCCAACAATGGCATAGCTGTAAGGTGTGAAACTTGACAAGATTTAAGGAGGAGCTGATGGCTGAAGCTAACCCATCTTCCCAAATTATTCCAGTCTGTTTTTATGGGAAAGCGAGGAAGAAGTTGCCTAGTTTGTTTATTGCCCCAATATGAGAGAGAGAGAGAGAGAGAGAGAGAGAGAGAGAGAGAGAGAGAGAGAGACGCACATGTGCAGGTGGTAGGTACTTAGGATCTTTTACTCTTGATTAAATAGGTATTTTAAATAGGTATTTTAATGTCCAAAGTAATTTCAGGGAAGTTTTGAAAAGCATTGTCATAGCTTATCTGTGGATCCTCTGATCAGGGTGGCAATGGTCTTTGTATAGTCTATTGGGTTAGGGGGTGTTGGTGTCCAGATCCAGTTGCCTCGTGCAGCCAGATTCACACAGAACTGGCTTTTGCTACCATGAGTTTGTGATTTAAACACGCACAGAGATACACATATATAAATAAAGAGATCAAGCTTACCTTATAGTTCTATCCCTCACTTGAGGAAACATGGTAGGAAAAACTACTTAGAAAAAGAAAATGAAATTATAATCATAATGATTCTTGATGAACATGGAATCTGAGTAAAGGAGGGATTTGAGATCTTTAAGCTGAGGTGACTTAGTGACATAGCTTTCTCCAACTTGGAAACCCTTCCCCTTACAAAAAATGCAACCTGCATTTTCCTCTCAGGAAAGACACATTGACCCACGGGGGCATTCCAGATTCTTATTCACCTCTATTTTGACTATGAGAGAACTTTAAAATTTTTTGTTCTTCTTAACTCACCTTTTCCTCATTTTTGTGTAATTTTATGAACAGGTCTCAGTTCATTTCAGACACATTAGTGATTTGTGTGATTATCTAAGCGAGAACCTAACCTTGTCAGCTCTTAGTTTCCAGAACAGGAATTTGCTGATGGTTACTTTAGGTACAACTGCTTGCTGTTATTGGCAGAAGCAATTTCATCTTTAACTGATTAACCTTGAATCAACACAGGTGTTTTCTGCTAGACTTAGGTTTCCTGACTTCTGTTTTTGAGCTTTGTCTGCATCAATGTTTTTTGCATTAAAATATTTATTATATGACATTTTTAGCATGTAAAACAATATGTAACATATATTGGGCTTTGAAAAGTTTGTGGAAAATATAATTAAAACGTAAAGATGAAAAATATAAGTTCCATCAAGGTCAATACACTTTTGTAAGTAATGATACTAGCTATTTAGTCTACCTCGAAAGGGTTCTCGGAGTTTAACCACGCAATCTCTTTCACATTATTCACTGAAGAAAAAATTGTCCCTGTACATTTTTTTTTAAGATTAGGAAGCAAAAAAGGAGTCAAAAGAAGCCAAATCAGGACTGCAAGGTGATAACTAATTATTTCTCACTGAAACTCTTACAAAGTTGACCTTGTTTGATGAGAGGAATGAAAAGGAGCTTTTCATGGAGAAGGGTTCTCTTGTGAAACTTTCCTGGGTGCTTTTCTGATAAAGATTTGTCTAACTTTCTCAAAACCACTCTTATAATAATCAGATGTTATCACCCTTTGGTCTTCCAAAAAGTCAACAACAAAAAAGCCTTGAGCATCCCAAAAAACTGTTTCCATGACCTCTGCTCTTGACTGGTCCACTGTTGTTTGACTGGCCCACTTCCACCTCTTGGTAACCATTGTTTCAATTGTGTCATGTCTCCAGAATCGTACTGGTAAAGCCATGTTCCATCTCATGCTACAATTCTTTAAAGAAATGCTTCAGGATCTTGATCTCATTTGTTTAAAATTTCCATTAAAAATTCTATTCTTTTCTGTAGCTGATCAGGCCACAAAAGTTTTGGTACCCATCAAGGGGAAAGTGTGCTCGATTTTAATTTTTTCAGTCAGAATTATGTAAGCAGAACCAATTTAGATGTCCGTGGTGTTGGCTATTGTTTCTGCAGTTAATGCTGGTCCTTTTCAACTAGTGCTCAAACAAAATTAATTTTTTCCTTGCAAATTGATGTGGATGGTCTGCTGCTGAGGACCATCTTCAACATCATCTTGTCCCTTTTTAAAATGAGTTATTCATTTGTAAACTGATGTTCTCTTTGGTGCATTGTCCTCATATAATTTTTGTAAGGCATTAATGATTTCACTGTTCTTTCACCCAAGATTCACCATCAATTTGATGTTTGTTCTTGCTTCAATTTTAGCAAAAATCATGAATCATGCTGATTCATGGGGCTCTTTTCAAACTGATGTCTTATCCTTCTTAGTGCCTCAAACTAGATTCTGTTCAGGCATGCTGTAACAAGTTAGTACAAGTTCATTTTGGTGCAAAAAACTGTGAAGTCTGTGCATAGTTTTCTCATAACATACATTTTCCATGAACTTTTTGAAGACCTCTTGTATAAGTTCTGAAGCAAAATAATAATAAACATTGAACTGTCAAATTTGGAGCTAGTATATTAGTAATACTGTTGCAATACATGTGTGTTCTGTCTCTGTTCATCCTCTTGCCTTTAATAAGTGATAATTATTATCCTGAAGTTTATGTTTATTGAGCCCGTCTTTTAAAAAATTTTATTTAAAATTTTTTTTGCTGATACATAATAGATGTACTTATTTTCAGGGTAATCTAATGTTTTGATACATTCATTTAATATGTAATGATCAAACCAGAGTGATTAGAATACCCATCACCTGGAGTCATTTGAATTATTCTCTTCTAGCTATTATATAGAAATTATTGTTAACAGTAGTCAGCTTATTGATTTATTGATCATTCGGCCTTATTTCTTCTTTTTAGATGTGTATTTGTTCCCATTAATCAGTCTCTCTTTATTTTCCTCTCCCTTTCCCTTCCCAGCCTCTGGAAACTACTAATCTACTTTCTAACTTCATGAAATTCTTTTCTTTTCTTAGCTTCCACATATGAGTGAGAACATGCAATATTTACCTTTCTGAGTATGGCTAACTTCATTTAACATAATGTCCTCCAATTCCATCCATGATGCTACAAATGACAGGATTTCATTTTTTATAGCTGAATAATATTCCAGTGTGTACGTACACACACACACACACACACACACACACACACACACACACACACACACACACACACACCACATTTTCTTTATCTAATCATGCATTGTTAAGCACTTAGGTTGATTCCATATTTTGACTATGGTGAATAGTGCTGAAATAAACATGGGAGTGCAGATATCCCTTCATGGTTGATTTCCCGTCTTTTGGATATGTACCCAGTAGTGAGATTGCTGGATCATATGGTAGTTCTATTTTTAGCTTTTTGAGGAGCCTCCATACTGTTTTCCATAGTGGCTGTACTAATTTACATTCCTATCAGCAGTGTATGAGAGTTCCCTTTTCTTCACATCCATGCCAGCATTCATTATTCCCTGTCTTTTTGATAGAAGATATTTTAGCTGGAGTGAAATGATATCTCACTGTGGTTTTGATTAACGATGCTGAGCAGCATTTTTTTTTTCATATACCTGTTAGTCATTTGTATGTCTTCTTTTGAGAAATACCTATTCAGATCTTTTGCCTACTTTTAAAATCAGATTATTATTATTTATTTGCTATTGAGTTGTTTGAATTCCTTATATATTTTGGTTATCAGCAATCCCTTGTCAGGTGGATAGTTTGCAAATATTTTCTCCCATTCTGTTGATTGTCTTTTTACTTATTGTTTGCTGTGCAGGAACTTTTTAGCTTGATATAATACCATTTATTTTCTTTTGCTTTGGTTGCCTGTGATTTTGAGGTCCAACTAAAGACACCTTTGTCCAGACTAAAGTCCTGGAGCATCTCCCCAATGTTTTCTTCTAATAGTTTCAAAGTTTCAGATCTTAGATCCCATCCTCCTTTTTTGGGCAGTTTTCATATGAATGTCACCCTAAAATATGCTTTGCTGTTTGAGTTTTGTTACATGCTACCATTCTCAGTAGATAGTCTTTTAAAACCTGCTTTTGTCATTTAACTTTGCAATTCCTCTGTGTTGCTACATGTAATTGTAGTTTACTCATATTCACTGTTGTGTAAAATTTCTTTGTGAGACTATATAAAAATGTTTCTATTTCCTGTTGATACATTTTGGAGTTGTTTCCATTTTTTAAAATTGTGATCTTAATTACCATGAACATTCTTATATATAACTTTAGGGATGGATGTGAAATTGCCAGGTCATAGTGTGTGCTAATATTCAACATTAGAGGATAGAGCCCAACTGTTTTTCTAAAGTGAGTGTGCCACTTTACACATCTATCAGCACATATGCATGGTACCTTTTGATCCACATTCTTTCCAATACTTGAATTGCCACGCTCCATAGTTTTTGCTGACCCAATGGGTATAAAATGGCATTTTATTAGTAACCAAGAAAGTGCAAAATAAGATGCCAACAAGGTTAGGCATTTGTTGTATTTCTCCTTTCTCTTCTGAGAAATAACTAGTCAAATCTGTTGTCTGTTTTTCTAATGGGTTATTTGTTTTTCCTTATTGGACTGTAAGAGATTTTAGTATATTCTGGTTGTTTATGCTTTGTCAATTTTATGTGTTGAAGTTAACTTCTAGTTTGTAACTTAATACTTTGTTTAGAGTATCTTTTGATGAACAGACATCCTTAATTGAACATGGGTGAGTGTTTTATTATTTTTTTCATGATTAGCACTTTTTATGTCTTAAGGGAACCTCCTCTATCCAGAGGTTATAAGGGTATTTGCCTATACTTTCTTCTAAAAGTCTTAAAATTTTGCCATTTGCAATACTAATCCTAATCCATTTGGGATTTACTTTTATGTGGGGCTTGAGGTAAGAGGTCTATTTCATTTTGTTTTCCATAGATAATTGGTTCTCTCAGCACCAATTGTTGGGTAGCTCCTTCCTTTCTCCAATTATCTTCACAGTAACATTTATAACATTAGGGTCTGTTTACCTCAAAAGGAATGCCAGGTTGTGTTCAGAATATGTTGAGTGAAAGAACTTAGAGAGGAAAGAGTAAGATCCAGTTGCCAAGCTTTTCTTACCCCACCTGACTCCTGCCCTCATCTGCTCTTTCCAAGCCTTGAACCCCTCTCTTTGACGGTATCTTGCCAGCAAAGTTCATTATTTGTTTCCAGGAAATGCTTCTCCCAGAAGACTAAATGGACACCCAGAAAACAACTTCTAGTTTATCCTATATCTGTTTACTATTCTGAAACATAAATAGTGTGGCAATTGGGGAAAATTATCTTCTTTCCCATGTACAAATCATAACTGTATACATTTTCTGAAATCTTAGGATCAGGGGAATCATAGGGGTATCTTGCAGCAGGGTTGGTAACTTTCTCTATAAACAGCCAGATAGAAAGAATTTTAGGCTTTGTGAGCCAGATGGTCTTTTTTGCAACTACTTATCTCTGCTGCAAAAGCAGACATAGACAATATGGCAAAACATAAACAAATGGGCATGGCCATGTCCCAATACAATTTTATTTACAAAAATAGGCAGTGGGTCAGATTTGGGCTCTGGGCCATAGTTTGCCAATTCTGTTTTAGAGGCACTGTTTTAAAGGGGTTTCCCTCAAGGTTTGCTGCACATAGGTTGCTATCGTTGAAACTTAAAGCAGAACTTCTCAACCACGGTGCTATTGACATTGGACTGGTAAATTCTTTGATGTGAAGGGTGTCCTATGCATTGTAGGATGTTCAGCAGCATCTCAGCCTCTACCCACTAAATATCAGTAGCATCTTCTGAGTTGTGCTAACCAAAAATGTCTCCAGACATTGCTAAATGTCTTCTGGGAGGCAAAATTGCCCCCTGTAGAGAATAACTGATCTGAGGTTATGGGATTGACAGAGCACATGTCGCAATCGGTGACTTTAAATTGTGCAATGTCTGAACATAGAGCAAGGCAGGGAGTATCACCGGCTGACATAAGGAGGTAGTCAAGGGAAAGATCATTTGGGTCTATGTAGATTTTCTTTTGAAAGCAATTAGATGACACTAAAAGGATCTTATGCAGCAGGTTGTAGTAATATGTCTAGTTTTATGTTTTAGAATGGTCACTCTTACATCAGAGAAAAAATGGGTTAGGCAGAACAAGACTAGAAGCAGAAAGATAATAAGAGGAACCAGATCCCAATATTGTGACTGGCAGATCTTAAACAATACTGGTCTGATTGCTGGTTATTATTAATCCTTATAAAATCCATCTGATACTGATCAAATCTATAAAAGATTGATTATTGCCATGAAGTTAATCTACAGATTATCAAAGATATACCTGATCTTAAAATCAAGCTCAGTTATTTTAAAGCACTTACTTTCTTCTTGCTGGGAAAATCACCTAAGAAAACAAAATCACCAAGGAGCTTTCTCAAATGTGACTAGGGCCATGGCAAAGATGCTGTCATTATGAGATATGTTTGATAAGTTATCATACATAGCAACATGAATAGGTCAACTATTGACTCTTGAATTGGAAAGAAACTGAAGTTCCAATGTTTATGGAATACATTTGCAATATTATCCACATTGGTTGTGTCACCTCTGCTTAAACAATTTACTATGCCTTGGCTTCCAAGAAAGTTCATGACATTTTGCAGGCTGTAATTATTATATAGGTCTTTTGTTTCTTTTATGCATCTTTAAGATGTTAGGTATTTAACCTTTCATTCCAAAGATCTGGAATAGTTGCTTTGAATGAATACTGTCTTCTCTGGATGGTCTTGAGAATGTGGACAAATTCTCATCATCAAGCTTTCTTTTGTTACATTTTGCCCTTAATTTCAGTAATTCTCATGATTGTGATATCCAACAATATTTATCAAAGGTCTTTGCTCTCCAAGCATCATGGTAGGCAGTGGGGATACAAAGATGAGACAACAGCACTTCTACCCACGAAGGGTTCACAGTTCCTTAAAAGAAGCAGGAGAGGACTTGGACATTAAAATAGTAAGTACAATATACATAATTTATATAATGTAATACATTCTTTGTCAGTATTGGAGGAAGAATCACTTGCCTAGTCACTGTGTCAAATTGGAATTTCCTCGAAGCAAATGATCTAATGATGGTTTTTCATAAGTATTTTTTGGGTCTTCTTTACCTTCTTCTAACTGACAATTGATTCCAACTCTACATCCTTAATCAACATCTTATTGATTCCAACTCTATTTCCTTAATAACTAACCTGTTTGGGTAAGTTTACCTCTTGTTGGCCAGAGTCCAAATCTGTACAAAATGGACAAGTCACAGTGGTCCTTAATGTGTTTATATAGAAAAAGTGGTCACTCCAGCCAGCAGCCACCATCAGGGAGACACCATTTTCCTGACCATTTAAAGTTCTAACTGGGAAGACCTCAGGACTGAAGAATTCTAAAATACATGATTCTCATTTTAGCAAAGTGGTAAATGAGCTTGAAGATTAAACAACGGCCTTGGTTTCATATGTGATACGAGTTGAGCATCCCAAATTTGAAAATACGAAGTCTGAAATGCTTCAAAATCTGAAACATTTGAATGCCAAAAAGATGCTAAAATGAGCACTTTGGATTTTTGGATTTGGGATGCTCAGCACGAATAATGTAAATATTCCTAAATCCGCACGCCCCCCCCCCCCCCCCCAGTAAATGGAAACATTTCTGGTCCCAATCATTTTGCGTGAGGGCTACTCAAACTGTAGTTTAGTTCCTTTTGTTGTGTGCTCCATATCATGCCCACCGACCTCATCACTCATATTTTAATGATCCAAATAAAGCAACAAATCTAGCCTCCTTTAGGTGTGCATTGCACATTTAGGTATTCAGTGCACATTTGCCTAAGCACTGAAGCATGCAGCTATGTATCTTCTACTGAAAACAATAATTACTGTACATTGGAAGACAGATAAGAATCTTGAGGTTTTAAAAAGTGTTACTTCTCCCCCACCATCTGCCACATATTATGCTAACTGTGCAACGCTTTTGATAAAATTCAGTAAATTTAATAAACCTAAGAGAAACCAGGGCAAGAGCTTTCTCTTTTAAACTATCATAATTTTAAGTAGTATAGAACAATTATAAATTAACCAAAGCATCTCTTTGCCTCAAAAGGCACACAAATATTATAATGTAGTCTTGTAAACTTAAGTGCTCTAAATTTTTTTAAAGTCTAAAAGAGTAGCAACTCATTTGCTAGAAGGCATTTTGTTTGACTTTAACAAAACAGAAGGAGGGCTATATATTGGAAAATTATTTAATTTTGTACATATAAACATGTGCTCTTCATCTCTAAACTGAACAATAGCATTTGTGGCACTAAGAAAAAAAGCTACTTTTTTTTCCTAGTAAGAATTCCAGGAAAAGCAAAAAAAATGTATTAAAGTATTTAATCCTTCTTCTCTGTGTGACTCATGGTTTCCTTTTGCTCCTGACAAGCATAAGTATCTTTGTATCTGTGCATTAGTCTGCCTAGGGCTTGATCTTCATTCTCCCAAAGCCAGCGCCATGGGGACACTTTCAGGAGTCAGCTAAGGAGAATGCACACACTTGAAACCCACACCTGTTAATCTCCTATCTTTTCCAAAAGAGTTTCGTATTCAGTTTTAGACTAAGAGCCTTTGTGTAGGAGTTCAGAATATTTTAACATTTCCCGCTTCATCTGCAACTCAGAGCCAAAAGTATAGCCCTAGTTCCTTCCAAGATGTTTTATGAGCAAAGAATCATGTGTTCTGCAATCATTCTTAGTTAAAGATGCCTCAGGTTTCACACTTTGGGGACAGAGAAGGAAAATACATTTTCTCCTGACACTTTCGTTCATGTGATATATATTCTGGAATGCTCATTTGTTCAGCTGGATTGTGACTTCCTGAACACCAAGTTGAGAGGCTGTGTTAAAATGCACAAGTCTCGATTTGGCTAATGACCGCGGGCATAAGTACATGTAAGACCAAGTTACAAGCACAATCGTGTGGTCAGTTATGCCACTTTTGTTGACTCTTGCTTCTGTTCCCGGTGTCATTTGCTAACTTGATGCAGCCCCTACCGCAGGCTTCCAAGATGTCATCCTTTCTTTGTTGTTTTTCCCTCCACTCAAAATGGATTCTGAAGAAAGTATTTGTAGTCCACTCACACTGACTAAAAATAGCTAACAACTTCCCCTTTCCAAGCAAATTCACATTTAAACAAGGCCTTAAACTAAATGCCTGTGTTTTTCAGTAAGTTGAGGAGAGAAAGGCCAGAACTTTCTCTCTGAGGCGACCTGCTCTGAACCTAATTATACCTTTTATGGTCATCACCAGGCTGATGTCCACATTAAACACATTTTTCTTTTTTGATCCCATCCTTCCTTTAGTGCATGAAGTAGAAGGGAACAAAAACAATCTAAGGAAAATTTCTAGTACTCCACAGGTCATAATTAGAGACTTAAGTATATATCAATATGCCTATTATGCAAAACAAATATACAAAAGTGAATAACAAATACTTAGCATGACAATATAAATGAAAAAGATAGTAGACACTAAATACTAATAAGTAGAACAGACAGCAAGAATTTGGTCAGGGGAAGGAAATAACAGACTAAAGTCATGAAGTTTAGGAAATTTTTATTGGATTGGAGGTAGTAGAGGTCAGATAATTGGCAACAATTTAGAAAACAGCTACAGCGGTTCAAGAGTGAGGGGGGCTACATACACACACACACACACACACACACACACACACGGGCATACACTCCAGAAGTGACTATGGAGATAACTATCTCTTGCCTCTCTCTGCTGCTTTTCCACATGACAAATTCCAAGTTGGTGATCACTGAGTCCCACTTCCCTGCAGCTGTATTGTGGGTGATACAACATAACAGAGGGTCAGGGATGGTGGCCTCTCATTCAACAGAGAGTTTTGAGGTCTGCCATGGACTGGATGCTGGGCTTTCCTAGATGGTTACCATCAAGCTGTCTGCCCTGAATGACTTAGGCACCACCCCTCAAGGCAGTGTCTGAAGCAGATCTCTCTCACCTAAACCTAGGACAATATGTCAGTTGTGCTTCAGTCTATGTGACTGATGGTTGATGCTTTCCTTTTATCTTGAGTGTATAAGCTTCTACTGTATGTTGTGATGTGGTTCGCTGAGGATGCTATGAATAAGTCCCTTGGGTGAGAAGAGTTGGAGACACAATTATCTACTATGTTTATACTGAACCCCTCCTGGATCCATCTACTGCTACCAGCTATTTATTGAGATGGTCAGAAATAAGGAAAAAGTATTTCTAGAATGTCTTTTCATTGCACAAGAAATACTTTTCCTTATAAATATTCAAAACTATGTAAAAATAGAAGAAAAAGCATCTCCATAGTTCTGCCACATGGAGACTACTGGTTTTGGTTTATATCCTTTCAGTCTTGTAAGTCTAGACATATTTTAAATATAACTATACTATACAGTATTTAACATATATTTTCCAATATGAATTATTGAATCAAAGGGTGTGAATACCTTAAAAACTCTTAAAGTTATTGCTAGAGAAGCATTAAGAACTATTTCTTGGTATGTATGAGTTGGTTTCATTGGTTTAGGTAAAACCCAGTGACAAGGACATGGGAGAAGCCATACATTCAAAATGGTAAGAAGACTGGTCCAGTGGTGATTTCTTAATACACTCCATCCACTCATCATGCCCATGCACTAGATTTTCTCAGGTAGAATCAGCAAATCATGGGTTTGAAAATGCATCAACAGGAACTCCACGTTTATTTTTATCACTGCCTTTTTAACCCCTCAGTCTATAATATTTATATTTAACATCTACATACTGCACAGATTCTTTGAATCATCTTACTGTAATTTTGGAGAAACTTCACTTCTTCAGGGAAATTTTACAGAGTTCATATCCTAATACTCCCAACCTGGAATATATTAGGTTACAAAGTAAGGGGGAGTTAAGGTTACAGGTGGAATTAAGTTTGCTAATCAACTGACCATAAGATAGAGAGATGATATTGGTTATCCAGGTGAGCCCAATGTAAACACAAGCCTCCTTCAGAAGGCAAGAGAGAATGAAAGAAGAGTCAGAGAGATGTGATGGTGGGAGCAGTGTCAGAGAGATGTTGTGTTGCTGACTTTGAAGATGAAGGCAGTGGTCAAGGACAGAATGCAGGCTCTAGAAGATGAAAAAAGCAAGAAAACCGATTTTCTCATAGAGCCTCCAGAAAGGAATACAGCCCAGCCAATACCTTGATTTTTAGTCCAGTGAGACTCAAGTCAGACTTTTGAGCCAAAGAACCATAAGATATTAAATTTGTGCTATGTTAAGCCACTAAGTTTGTGGTAATTTTTTATGACAGCCGTAGAAAACAAATAAAATTTTTATTTCCAAATAGAATTAAACTATGTTCTTTTATCACTGTGTTTTCCATTTTACATCATTTCATTTTACTTTCCATCTGTTGATTAATCAAACTGCCATAGTTCTTATTTAGTTAGGGTCTAAGACCTTCCTTACCCTTTCATTGTGTAACTCCGCTTGCCACTTAGGGAATAACCAGTAACCCCCCCCCGCCAAAAAAAAGAATAACCGAACCCAGAATCTTCAGAGTCCCCACCCCAGATTAAGTAGGGCTACAGACCTTCTAGGGTTTTCATATGTTCCTATGTTCACCATTATCCATAATACAAAACACACTGTTTAGTAAACACTGGATTATTTTCCTTCATGCCTTAAAGTCCTCCCTGTAAGGCAAGGATTGGTCTCTTCTTCCTGGCCCCAATGCTTTAGAGTGTCTGGTATGCCTTGGGCTCTCCATAGATGTTGGCCAAATGAATGAAATATATCAGTCTACACAATTTATTGCTACTGAGAGTTCTGCTTTTTGTCTGCCTAGGAATGACAAGTTGGGTGGCAGGGCTGGATGACTCTAGATGCTGATAGTCTAGCTTTACGGTGCCTCAGGTTTCAGGTTAGTGACCAGACTGGCTTAAGGGACTTGGTCATTGCAGTGCCTCCTGTGTTGGCAGATGGGCTAGGCCATTTGGAATGAGAAATGCCAGTCTTCTGGGGAGAATTCTCAGCATCATCTTATATGATTGCCATTTTTTGACACAATTCAACATTCTTCCTGAGCCTCGTGTTGGGAACAAGGCATTTCATAAGTCAATGTTCACCAATTTTAGTTTAGGCAGATACAACTGATGATACATTGAGTAAGGAGTTACCACATCTCATCCCATGGACCCTCCCTGTTGCTTTCTACACATTTTTGTATTTCAAGCCTTGTTCCTGGAACTAATGTCAGATGTTTCTGGTGAATCATATAAATTCAAGGAAGGCTGTTCTCTTTTCACTTTAGCATAGAGAAGTAGGGAAAAAGATTTTCTCAGCATTTTCCTGGGATAGTAATTAAGATGAAATTCTTTGGCAGATTCTAATCCCTTCTTCTAATAGGCCTGAGGTCCTGCTTAGGAATAGGGTCATGTGGTCCCAAGAGAACTGATTTCACCATGGAGAGTGAGACCATGGCATGCTGATAGACCTCAGGTTTGTCTTGGTTCATAAGTGGTTTTGAATTGGAGATAACTTAGGAATGCCTATTCTCTTAAATTCTTGTGGTTTGTCAGGTTTAAGGCTAGAGGAAGAATAAAGGGTGAAAAAAGGTCACAAGGAATACACAGTTAGATGAATGGATGGATTTAAAAAACCAAGGGGCTGGAGAGTAAGGCTCTCTATAGAATCCAATATCCTTTCCACTCTAGTATGGATGATGATGATGATGATGGTGATGAGAGTGATAGTGATTTTGGTAAATAACAGCTATTGTTTACATAGCCTAATGTCCCACACTATGTACACACCATGAATACATTCTCTCACTCAATTCACACATAATCCCATGAAAGTGTTACTATTATCTTTATCAGATAAAAACACTGAAACTCAAACACAGTCTCAACTATTACTGCCTGAACTGAAAATCGGTGGTTTTTGAGTTCCTGGTTTCAACTTCCTGCATATCATTCCACCTTCTTCCCACTCCTCTCAGGAGCCTAGTCTTCTCTTGATATGTCCTCCAGTCTGTCCTGAATGTCTTTATGAGCTTTAAGGTGTAATGACTGGTCATATACTAACTCACAATGTCCTTCCTGAGCACTGGTACCGGGAGCAAGGTATTTCATAACTCAAAGTCCACTAATTTTTAGTTCAGGGATCTTTGCATTTTATCCCAGTCACAAGAAGTCTCTAAAATATAATTTCAGACATAAGATAGTGAATGAGGGAATACATTTTGCACTTAAAGCTCTCAGGAGACTATGATACATACTAAAGTTTGTGACTACACTATTGACTAACTTATTCTTAGGCAAGTCTCTAAAATTGAGTCATACCTTCTCCATCTAAAAACTTTCACAGTTATTAATGAGGATCAGACAATGTGAAATGTATAGTTTGGGAAATAATTAGAAATTTGAGTACTACCGGGGGGAATACTAGAAGAATAATGAATCATTTAGAAATTTTTTTTTTTTTTTTCCTGAGTGGGTTTTGCAAGTGTTAAAGAGAGGACAGCCAGCTATTGTGGAAAAAAACTGGGAGGAAAGATTTAGGAAAAAAAAAAGAGAGAGAGAAAAGGCAGATTTGAAAGCTGTTGTGAGAAAATAAAGTTTATAACTTCTTTTAAAGTAGATATTTAGGATGATTTGCTGTGTGAATAGCTCCTCCTTTGTCCCCGTATGAGATCTTTAATATAATCCATGTCACCAATGTTTTTGCACTCAGAGTTGAGGGCAGGGGAGGGGAGGATTTGATAGCAGACACTAGGTGAGAGCAGGGCTCACCAAGAAGGCTGTTATATTTAGGCAACTTATAAAACATGTAAAAGTCAACTTTTACATTTTAAGTCATTATGATCCAAGGCCCTGATTCATATTCAGATCTTGAGTAAAGTTACTTTACTCAAGCTGTTTGACCTTGAGTAAAGTTACTTATGTCAATTGAGCTTCAGCATTTTTATGTTAAAATAAAAATAATAGTAACTCTCTCATTAGGTTATTTATAGATTTATAGGTAAGATAATATATACATGGTATTCTTTTTTAGAGTGTTGGACATTGTACAATGTAAGCAATAGATGCTGTTTACCAAAATCACTATTATCATCACCATCATTCTAACCAAACAGCTGTTAAATTTTGTTTTGGTCATCTCATTCTGGCCAATCTTTTCCTATTCGTTTTTGACTCTAATTACAACAGAAATCCTAACTATAGAACACTTTACCCAACAGCAGCAGAATATATGTGCTTTTCAAGGGCACATGTAATATTTATCAAGATAAACCATATTCTGGACCATAAGTCTCAATAAAAATAAAGGTATTCAAGTCATACAAAGTATATTCTTCAGCCATGATATAATTAAATTAAAATTAATAACAGATTTTCCCAATAGTTAGGAACAAAATAGCACACTTATAAATAACCCATGGGCAAAGAAGAAATCAAAAGGGAAATTAGACTTTGAACTGAATGAAGACAAAGCTACAATATATCTAAATTTTGGATTTCTACTAATCAAGTATTTATAGTGAAAGTGATAGCACTAATCATATACATTAGAAAAGAAGAAGGTCTCAAATCAATGCTCCTAGCTTCCAGTTTAAGAAACTAAAAAGAACAATTTAAATCTAACTTAAGTAGAAGAAAGGAAACAGTGAAGATAGTAGCAGGGATCTGCATAATAGAAAACAGAAAAATAGAGAAAATCAGTGAAACCAAATTTGGCTCTTTGAGAAGATAAATACATTTGATACATCTCTAGTCAGCCTTATCAGGAGAAAAAAGAGATACAAATCAATAACAAGAATGAGAAATGTGACATCACTGCAGATTCTACAGTTATTGGAGAAAAAGGGAATATTATGAACAACTTTATGCCAATAAATTTGATCACTTAGATGAAATGATCAGATAGTCTGAATATCCTAATATATATGAAAGGAACTGTATTTTTAGTCTGAACCAAAAACATCTCACAGAGAAAACTGCAGGCCCAGCTGACTTACTGGCAAATTCTACTAAACATTTAAAGAAGAAATAGTGCTAGGATATTGAAGAGGATATAGTACTTCCAGATTCATTCGGTAAGAACAGAATTGCCCTAATATCAAAACTTGACAAAGACATCATAAAAAAGAAAACTACAGACCATTATTGCTCATGAACATAGACACAAATATTCTAAAAATTTTTAGCAAGTTGAATCTAGCTATATATAAAAAGACTAGTAAATCATGACCAAGTGGGGTTTATTTCAAGACTGTAGGGCTTATTTAAATTCAAATATTGATCAATGTATTTCATTATATAAACAAACCAAAAAAGAAAAAATAATAATCGTTTCAATATGGCAGAAAAAATATTTTGAAAAATTCCAATATCCATTCCTGATAAAAATGTTCAGTAAACTAGAAATAGAAGGGAGCTTCTTTTTAATTATAAAGAGTGTCTCCAGAAAACTTACAGCTAATATCAGACTTAATGGTGAAAAACTGAATGCTTTTCCTCCTAAGATCATAGGTAAGAATGGATGTCTGCTCGCACGACTTCTGTTTCTATTCAACACTGCACTGGAAATTCCAGCCAGTTCAATAGAACAAGAAAAAAATAATATTAATAAAATAAAGGGCATCCAATTGGACAGAAAAAGGCAAATCTTTATTTAACAATGGTGTGATTGTCTATTTAGAAAGTCTGGGTTAAGTGTACCAAAAAGCTATTAGAAGTCATAAGTGAGGTTAGTAATCTTGCAGGATATAAGCTCAAAATACACAAATCAATTGTATTTCTATATTCTAACAGCAAAAAGTTGGTAATTGAAATTAGAAAACTATGATTTACAATAGCATTAAAATATAAGAAATACTAAGAGATATATCTAACAAGATATGCACAAACCCTGTACATAGAAAACTAAAAACAAATTGCTGAGCAAAAGGAAAGAAGACGAAGATAAGGGAGAAAAATAAATGGTTTATGTGTTGGAACACTCAATATTGTTAAGGTATCAGTTCTCCCTAAATTGACCTATACATTCAATGCAATTCCTGTCAAAATTGATTGCAGCTTTTTTTTTGGTAGAAATGGACAATCCGATTCTAAACTTTATGTAGACATACAAAAAAGAATAGGGTAAATTCTACCTGATTTTAAGACTTTTTTAAAATTAAATTTTTTATTTTAAAGACATGGGGTACAATTCTGGGTTAGGTATACAAATGTTCATTATGCAGATACCCTTGCTGATGAGGTATGCCCCCATCCCCTGACAGATTCCCACTATTGCCAATTCCACCCCCCTGGGCAGTTTCCCACTACTGCCAATCCCATTCTTATAGTATTATGATAATTGTTCAAGGTCTGCTTATGAGCAAAAACGTGTGATACTCAGTTCTTTGTTTCTGTGATAAATTGCTCAGTATTATAGACTCTAAGTCCATTCAAGTTGCTGTGAGTTTCATAATTTTGTCCTTCTTTGTGGCTGTGTAATATTCCATCATGTATATATATAATATTATATATATATATATATAATGTATACCACATTTAAAAAAATTCATTCCTCTTTCAAGACTTGTTTTAAAGCTGCAGTATGTTTTTAGTATTTAGACAGAGAGAATCCAGAAAAAACCCCACATGTATATGTGGGCAATTTAATTCTGATGAAGATGCAAAGGTAATTTAGTGGAGAAAGGACAGTGCTTTCAAAAAATGGTACTAGACCAATTGGATATCTATATATAAGGACAGTGCTTTCAAAAAATAGTACTAGACCAATTGGACATCTATATATAAAAATATCCAAACAAACAAACAAAAAACCTGGATTCATACCATGCATCATAAGCAAAAATCAACTCAGGATGGATTATAGATTTAAATATAAATCTAAAACTATAAAATCTTTATGATTTTGGATTCTGCAAGGGATTTTTAGCTATGACATAAAAAGTATAATCTATAACAAGAAAATCAGACAAATTAGACTATACATAAATAATGAACATCTGCACTTCAAAAGATACTAGTGATATAACAAAACACAAGCCACATATAGGAAGGAAATATTTGCAAGGAATATCTGATGAAAGACTTGTATCCAGAATAACAAAAGATTCTTAAAACCCCATTATAAAAAACAAACAAACAAATAATCCCACCCCGAAAGTAGACAGAAGATTTTTGAACAGACATTTCTCCAAAAAAAGATAAACAAATGGCAAATAAGCACATGAAAATATGTTTAGTAGCATTTGTCATTAGGGAAATGCAAGTTAAAATCAAAATGTGACACTACTATGTACTTATTAGAATGTCTTAAATTTCAAAGTCTAATATGCCAGTCTTGGCAAAGATGTGGAGGGACTGGAACCCCTACACACTGTAGGCATGAATGTAAAATTATACATGTATTTTGGAAAAACTTGGCAGTTTCTTAAAAATTTAAATATACACCTACTGTGTGATGTAGTCATTCCACTCTAGATATTTATTCAAGACATATGAAATTACTCATCTATCCAAAGACATACAGAGGGACCCCCCCCAAAACCCCAGAATTTATTGATTAAAAATTGTGTATTTAACTTACATGTTGAAACTTGAATCACTTTCAAAATATTTTTCATTTGATATAATACACCTATGGAGATGTTTTTTCCACAGCTCAAAACAGTTTTTGAACTCGTGCATTTTGATGCCTTTTAGTGCTTCTGCCATTTTTTTGTTTCTTCTCTTCCACATCAGCAAAATGTTCCTCACTGAGGACTTTTTTTTTTTTCACCCAGGGAAACAAAAAAAGCAAGAAAATGGGTGGGCAGGAACTATCTTCTCATAAGTTTCTCTTTCATCAGGGAAATAAATCTGCTAGAAGCATGTTGGCAAAATTCCCTGTAAATTTCATAAGTTAGACTTGAGTCCCATAGCCTTCTCAAGCTATCCTCTGCCACGGGAGGCAAGTTATCTCAGAGACAAAGAAGAACAAAAAAGAACAGCCATGCTGTTGGCAACCAGCAATGGCCGAGCCACTTTGATGTGCCCTGCCAGCAACCCTAAATGACATTCCCAACGATGGCTCCCTGGAACTTCAAGAGCTGAAATTTATAGGTGAAATTCATTTGTCCTCCTTAGTTATTTTCTCAATTTGAGAAGAATATTCTATATCAACTGAAATTTAACTAAGAAGAATAATAAAAACATTTATTTTGAAAGGAGAGGTGAATGAACCAAAAGAGAGTGTTTCTTTCAATCAATCTTCTATTTACTAGTTAAATCATCATTCAAAATATAAATGTGGGCCACTTTCTATTATTAGAGTTTGATGCCAATTTTCATGGTCAAGATCAAGTCTGTACAAAAGAACTGCAATAGTGGAAATGTTTTCTGTCTATGCATTCCAATATCGTAGCCATTAACTACATATGACTATTAAGTATTTTAAAAGTGGCTACTGTGATTGAGAAACTGAATTTTTAATTTTGGTTAGTTTAATTGTAAATAGCCACAAGTGGCAAATGGCTACTATATTGGACAGCACAAAATCAAGGAAATATTTTGCTATCATTTCCTCATTTTTGTTTAGTCTTGCATTAGAGACATTATTACACACTGTAATTCTCAACCTCAATTTTGAAATATCCTAAGAGCATTTAATTATCACATCAAATTATTACTTTTTTCTTAACTTCAAAACATGATTATTTTTAAACTGGAATAGAGTGTAGACAAAAGAAAAAGGCAAACTTAATAGCTTAGAGATGTATAACTTAGGTCTTAAAGAAGCTTGTTTCTGGAATAATAGATTCTTTATACTCTTGTATATGTACAAGGTTGTGATGTTTATCTCAAGGTCATGAAACAAAAGATATGGAGGCCTAGATGCCTTTAGGTAAACTGAAGTATGACCTGCAGACATTACTCAGGCATTTAAGGGGCAGTAGTTCTCTGTGCTATAAAAAGCATCGTGGAGGAGAACTTCACACTCTGGCCAAATGTGCCCCCATTAGAGCAGGACACTTGTCCAATTGGATTATGAGTCTAACTCAGGAAAGTTATTACAGGAACAAGATTTGGGCTGAAAACATGGAACACTGGGTTTCTCATTTCAAATGAATCATATTAAAAATTATTTTTATTAACATCCCCTGGGAAACCACAGCATACCTTTGAATGTTATTAATTGCATCCATATAAGCCTTTAAAAAGTCTAGCATAGTATCTTACATAGGAGAGACTAAAAATATGAACTGATAGTTAAAATGACTGCACAGAGTCTACTTCCAATATTTGAAAGATTTATGAGTTTTAATAGAAGTCTCATTTAAAATAAAAGGATTCATGTTGAACCCTTAAAAAGCCAAAATGAGATGACTAAAAATTAAGGCACATATTTAGAGCGGTGTTCTAGATGTCTTCTAGCCTCATGGATTTCACCCACTTCCCCAAGGAGAAAATATATATAGAGGAATAATGCTACATAATAATTGTTCCAAAATTCCATTAGTCCACAGTCGCTTAGAAAAGGAAAGCAGAAAACAGATTCCCAAATTTCCACTTCACGAATTTTGACACATGTTTTTTGACACAACTTCTGTGTGTGGGGTTTGTTTGTTTTACCTCACCTTGTTCCAGAAACAAATTAAAGCAACTTACAAAATCACCTAAATTAAGACTCCAAGTAAAATAAGCAAGAAATAAGGGTGGGGATGAAAAATAAAGCCAGGAATGATGTCAAAAAATGCACATCACAAAGACCTATACACTTAATATGGGTGGAGGATGCACTTTGGCTCTGGTTCTCTAGCATTCAACACAGAGAGAAACCTGGTTACAGTGTCACAGAATAAACACACTTGCTCACAAAAATTCACAACCTTTTTCGACACAGAAAAAGTAGTTTTCCTCCAGGGCTTTTTTTTTTTTTTTTTTTTTTTAGGAGGATACTATGTGATTTAATAAGCAGTAAGCAGTGTCTAGTCATGTTCTTGCTATGCACAATAGAGGGTTTCATGGCTGATTCTTATCATGTACCTCGTTGTAGGTGTTATACCAAATTCACTCTACTAAAGCATGATCTAATAAAATGTTTTAAAGTGGACTAATACCATGGTCAAGAACTGTGAAGGGTCTGAGATTTTTACCCCATGTGCAAGCAAACATGCATAGTTCATGGAGGCTGGCAGGAGACACGACTCCTGGGTCAAAGTCAAAGGCCAGTTTATTACTCACAGTAATAGCTGTAGCCTGGATATTTGCATTTGCATGGGTTTAGGCACCTCAATTCCCCCAGGGCAACATAAAGAAGTACAGATGATACTTACACATGCCATGGATTGTACTACAGGAGAGAAACGACATGCTTAGGAGACTTGAATCTTTTCTAATGGGAAGTGATCTCGCATTCTCTGCCCCAGAGGGAGCCATAACCTTTATTATATGGGGCCACAAGTGAACTTCTGTCTTCCAGGGCTTTTTCTATACAAGTATCCTTGAAAGATAGTCTGGAGCACAGGAAATTGGAGACTGTGCACATAAGATGTGGAAAAATATGAGAGACCCTTGGAGAATTGTCTCCCAACAACTATACTTTCTAAGTCATTCTCAAGTGTTCTCTGGCTTAATCAAGAAGTCATCTTTAGACTATTTGGAGGAATTGATGAATTGTGTTTCGTTTAACACTTACTCATCAAATACTTGTTGCATTCTTCTATTCTGGGCACTAGAGACAGTGATTAACAAAAGAGGTCTCTTTCTTTAGACCATTGCCCCTCCTTGGTCTGAGGAGAGCTCTAATACTTTCAGCATCTTCACTGAATGACCATTTGTTCTATTAGCTAAGGTCATATAACTTATCTTTTTTTCCCGACAAAATAATCAGAGATTGGCCTTTATTTAATTAGCCTCCAGTCAGTTCCAAAACTGCAAATAATGATTGCTAATGTGGGTTGAACTTGGCCTGCTGGCCAAGCAGAGGCTGATTCTTGAATTCCATTACCTAACTCTTGCACCAGCCCCTCGTGCTGTTTTTCAAGAACCAGCCTTCTTTTCAATATTTCTGCTGGGCCTGTTCCCCTCAGAAAACCTGTCATTTCCTACTAACACAGTGGCCTCACTGGCTTAATGTGATGGTAGTGGCATATAGGAGCAGAACCAGCGGTTCCAGCTGGATAAATGTCCCAACTCGGGTTGGAGGGAGCTGCCTAGTCAAGTGAAAAATCAGAGATGAAAAAGACCTGTTAAATAACCCAGTCCCTTCCGTAGCCAGTGCCAGAGCATTCCTATGGTGAGAGCTTAGACCGAGCCAATGCTAAATGACTTTAACAATGTGCCTTCTCACGCTTTATTTGGAAGACGGGGCTGTCTCTTCAATTTTTCTGTTGGTGAGTTTTCTAACTAGAATTTCATTTGACCAGTGTTATTCTATTTCTCTCTTATGGTTTTTGGTTCTGCTACAGCATCACAATAAGATAAGCTATCTTTCAAAGAGTCAGTCTAAATATGCAAACCATATTTAAAATATTTTGTTAACACAGGTACCCTAGCAGTGCACCTATATATTTTGGGCAATGTGGTATAGGGGAGAGGGCACACACATGGACTTTAGAGGTAAGCACTCCCAGGTTAGAATTACAGTTCTACTTAACTGGGGTGTTTTATTATGGTTATCACTATTGTTGTTTTCATAAATGCTTCCCATGTGTCAGGAAACATGGTAAGTACTTTCTAAAACTTCTGCTAGCAAATTTTTGAAGTTAGTACTCTTACCACTATTTTTAGAATTTAAAATTTAAGCTGAAGAGTGGAAGCACTGTGGTTAAATGGCCTGCTGAAAATGCCAACATATGGTATTTGGGCCTTGGGCCTTCCCCTTCCCTGTCTGTGTCCAGAGTCTCCATCTGTAAAATGGGGATGAGGACAATGCTTACTTCATAAACTGTTTTGAGGAATAAATATCTTTTTTTATTTTTTATTTTTATTTTTTGAGTTAGAGTCTCACTCTGTTTCCCAGACTGGAGTGCAGTGGCCACTCCTGGCCACCGCAGCCTCGACCTGCTGGGCTCCGGCGATCCTTCCGCCTCAGCCTTCCAAGTAGCTGGAACTACAGGCGTGTGCTACCACGCCCGGCTCATTTTTTTGACTTATTGTAGAGATGAGGTCTCGCCAAGTTGCCTAGGCGGGTCTCGAACTCGCGGGCTCAGGCAATCCACTCACCTCAGCCTCCCAAAGGCGCGGGATTACAGGCTGAGCCACTGAGCCCAGCAGGAATAAATATCTTAATATGTGCACTGATTAAATCAGTGCCTGGCATGGAGCATTGATGTCATCAGTATCGCTAAGATTTAGATGAATTTGTTCACGGATGCCTCAGCTATAAGTGGCATCCAAATTTAAACCCTGATCAGTTCTATTCCAAAGCCCATTCCAATTACTGACCATTAGAATGTGCTGGCTTAGTCATCAATAATAAAATAAAAAACAACAGATGCTGGCGAGGATGCAGAGAAAAGGGAACGCTTCTACACTGTTGGAGGGAATGGAAACCTATTCAACTCTATGGAAAACAGTATGGAAAATTCTAAAAGAACTAGAAATTGACCTTCCATATGATCCCGCAGTTCCCTTACCTGGAGGAACTAAAACCATTCTACAAAAAAAAAAAAAAAATACCTGCGCATGCATATTTATTGCAGCACAATTCACAATAGCATAAACATGGAACCAAACATGCTGTTCGTCGGAAGTTGACTGGATAAAAAATATGTGGTACATATACACGATGGAATACTATGCAGCCATAAATAAGGACAAAATTATGGACTTCACAGCAACTTGGATGGATTTAGAGTAGATCATACTCAGTGATCTATCACAGAAACAAAGAACTGAGTACCATATGTTCTCATAAGTGGACCCTGAACACCTATCATAATACTACAAGAAAGGGATTGGCAGTAGCAGGATACTGCTGGGTGGGGAGAGCTGGGGGTGGGGCGGAGGAAGTGGGGAAACATATCAGTAAGGGTACCTGATCCCAAATCAGGCAAAATGAGGATTAATGGGAGGCCCAAACTTCACCAGTATGTAGACCACTTATGTGCTTGTACCCCACATCTTTGAAATAAAAAATAAGTAAGATAAAAGGGATATACTGGCTTAGTCAGGACACTTAGCTTCTCTGAGTCTCAGTTTTTCTCACTGGTAAAATGGGTGTAATATCTTACCTCCTGTATAGGCACTGTGAGGATCAAATACAATAAAGCAGGTAAAGATGCTATTACAGGACCCGGCCCAGAGTCAAGGATCTAAAATGAATAGTGCTCACTCTGTGTCTGTACATTCACATCTATAGAATATGTGTGTGTGTAGATCTACATCTATAGAATATGTGTGTGTACATGTTTATACATATGTATTATACATAATAGATAGCTGTGTAGCCAAGGACTTACTCTAAGTGTTTCTCATCGTACTGGAACTGCAGAATGGCTCAAAGTATGTTTTTGAGTTTACTCCCATTTAAAAGAATTGGATGGGTTTACTGGGTAATTAAAAACAGTTTCCTTCCTAATAAGGTTTTATTTTATATTGTTAACATTTTGACAGTTTTAAGTATGTCGTTTCTGGATTCTTTAAAATAGCTCATCAAATATTGTAAAATCACCTAAATACTTTTTCCTTCACCAATATAGATTGGCCGTCATTTCAATTTTTATATCACAGAGGGAAGGGAAGAGACAGACGGTTATATCTTATCAGAGGGAAATGTGATGATATATTTTTGCTGTTGTGGTTTTTTTTTTTTTTTTTTGGTGTGTGTGGGAAAGGGTGTGATGTCATCTTGTCTCCACCCCCTGTGAGTAAGCCCACAGCACAGCTAAGTGCAGCCGCCCGCCTCTGTCACCGGGAGACAGTCCACTTAAATGCAGCTCCAGGGTTGCACAGCACCCACCAGCATCCTTCCCCGTGCGCGGTGGCAAATGCAACATGCTCTCCAGCTTGGGGTGTCTACTTCTCTGTGGAAGTATTGCACTAACTCTGGGAAATGCACAGAAATTGCCAAAAGGCAAGTAGCCCTGATGTTTTATGTTTTACAAATGATGTTAAGATATAGTCATTTTTAAATGTTGGCTTTAAATATGATCTGCTTTACCAGCTGGGGGGAAGGGAGTTATTCTGCAGAGTCAAAGTTCAAATGTGTGAAGGGGTTGCTTAAACTTTTTTGCTTTCCCCTCCTGTTACTTACTTTTCAATTGCAGCTCTTTATTGCAAAAATGAGAACCAACTTTTTAATCACATTGAGGGGATGTATTGGAGCTTGAATTCCTACAGTTTCAAACTATAGTACTTGTATACTGAATCATACTATGTAAACAGGTATTGTAATCTGTTTAAAAAGAGTTGTTTGGTGTTTTCTTATTCCCCTCCCCAGAGACTAAACCAGTACTAGCTTAAGGCTCAAAAGAAGCTAACTCGGATGGCTTGAATCTTTGGTGCAAACCTCAAACATACCTGTTAACCAGGAGACTGGGGGTGTCTAGGCAGGTCTGACCAGAGCTAGTTTATAGACACTTCCCTCCAGTGGAGTTTGGAAGAGTGCTTGATCTGCTGGACGGGACACTCCCCCTTTTCCTGGCTAAATTGCTCTCACTTTAGCGTTGGTATTTTGTTTATAAATGTTATTAGAAGAAAATTAAAAGTTCTAAATTTAGATCCTAAAAACAACCCTTTGAGCCCATCAGAACCAAAACAAGACTCTTGCCTCTCTCCTGTCTCTGAACACAAATGTTGCATGTACTTTTGTTCCTTTGCAGAGGCACTTTTCTAAGCCAACTCTTGGTCTGTGAAGGCTTTTTATGGTTGCAGACTGCTGTAGTCAGCAGGATTATGAAAAACAGGATGGAATTTACCCTACAGTTATGATGGAAAACACTGGAGGTAACGCAGAGCTGTGGGCTTGTCAAGAACCTGGTATGCCTAGGGTCAGAAAGAAAGGTTGTTAGTGTCAGAATGTCCTAAAGATTGTTCCTAGCTCCTCTCTCTGGACAGTTTGCTTCAGGATCATCTTGTCCCAAGTGAAAACTGTTCCTTCCTCAGTGAGTAGAGTGAAACTTGAATCCACAGTGTGAAGGCTGAAGCATTTGGCTAGCTGATACTTTACATGGTGATGTGAAAAGCAATAAAAAAGACTAAACCTTCACCACTCTGAATCATTATGCAAAGAAAAATAAAAAAACAAACACCATTAGACCTTTTTCTTCTACCAAGAGTTTTGTTTCTTGATCACAGTAAAACTGTGATTAAAGTACATCAATTATGAGCCACATGCATGCAGAATTAATTGTTCCTGCTTATTAAATATTTAACGACATATATTTGAGAAGAGTCTGGGGGTTTTCTCCCGCAGAATTCTTAACAGATGGCTTTATTTTACTTTGTATTCATTGCATAAGGATGATAGCCATAATTTTGTTACTGCAAACTTCTGCAAATTCCAAGTGCTTTAATTATCATGTTGCAATCACTGGATACAAATCTCTTGACACAATTTTTCTTTATTTGTAATGGCAAAGAAAAAAAAAACACTCAGTTGTCAAAAATGGTCACATAACATTTGTAGGTTATGGTTTATGGCACTTTAATCTGAAGTGTTTTCATCCAGGTTTCTTTTATAAATTAAAAAAAATTAATAGTTTCAGTAATTTGGAAAAAAATTGAATTACAATAATTATAAAATAAGTGGCAAGTCCTCTTGTTTTTAATGCTATGTTTTTTCTTTACCATGGAAGCTACTGGGGAACTTTCTTTAGCTGAAGTTACCTTTCTCAAACTGTGTTCCAAGCATAGGTACACTGTCTTATAATGGGTGGGGGGTTGGGGAGGAAAAGCAGCTTGTTTCTGTCAGTAACATGGGGAGCCTTTGATGCTTTGTCTCTTTATGAGAGTGACAATAGATGTTAGCATCTTATAGGTGCTCAGTAAAGAAACCTGTCCCACTTTTTTTTTTTTTAACACATTGCTTTTTAAACCCATTTGACTAAGAATCCTTTTTCCCATAGAACAGTTATAACATATCTTAGTAGAGTTTTGTCTGTCAAAGAACACATTCGAGAAAATGCTTTTCAAAAAAAAAAAAAAGGATAAAAGGTTTTTTTGCTATATTTTTTAAGATTCTTCCTTCCTACTTTAGAGTTAGTTAAATACTATTTGTGACTTAAGAAGAGATTAGAATTTTGGAGCTAGAAAGGACATTCACGATTAGCTAGTCTAGTGGTTTCCAGACCTTTGGATTTATGGACCAGTAAAAATACATACATATTTTTTATATCAGGGTTTCATTCTAGAGGGCATACTTGAATGTACTATGTGAGGATACTCAAAGTGAGGGGTGGGAGGAATCCCATTGTTCATAAAATCAAGCCATCTTGACAGATTTATAAAATAAATGATTTTAACTACAGAAATAAGACCCTTGTCCTTATATTTCTCATTTCACCATAGACTGATAAAAACTTGATCACAGGCCAATATTTGGAAACCAGTGATCAGCTTAACCATTTCTTTTACAAATGAAGACATCCAAGGACAGGGGAGATTTACTAACTTTCCTGTGTTAATGGCAGAGCCAGGACTGGACACTGAGTTTCTGATGCAAAATCCATGTTTCACCCTGCCTCCTGCCAGATAAGCAGGCTCCCCGACCCAGACTCAAGGAAGCACACTCTGCAGTGTACATGTGAATGCTACTCTTTCCTTGAATAAAGTAGTGTCTCACAAAGTTCTTAAACATTGTCTTCACTTTCACATTTTCTCAAAAACTATATTTATATATATGGCATTTATATGTACACTTGGTTATTTATAAGAAATTACTTGGTACATGTAGTATGCCTATTACCATATACCTTGCTAGAAAAAATACTGTTAGACAATTCTTACTTACTTTTTAAAAACTTAAGGGTAGAGACTATTACTCATGAGTCTTTTTCCTCTTCACCAGTTATGACCTTTTTTTTTTTTTTTTTTTGGCAAGTTATGTACCTTTGCTAAACCTCAGTCTTCTCATCTGTAAAATGGGACTCATGATAACTATCTCATAGTATTTTAGTATTAAATAAGATAACAGATGCAAAACTTTTACTAATGGGTCTGACACATAACAGATATTCAATAAGTGCTTATTGGGTCATAGAAAAGAGGATCTGTTTTGAAAAAAAATGCACACTAAATAGCACATGATCTTGTGTTCAAACTGTAAGGCAAGTCTGTTATAGGGTAGCAGATGAGGTGGTGTGTTCTCAACGGAAAGGTGGGGTAAGGGAGTGAAGTGTTGTCCTATATGACAATGAGGGGACTGCTAATGCATTCTAGCCTGGCCACTGTCTCTACTCACATGGCTAAACATGACTTTATGGAAAGCTGCACCTTTGCCTGCAGACCAGCTTTTCCATAGAGATTGGTAAGACTTCACAGATTTACCCATCTCCAGGAGAGATCCTGTTAAATTTGTATTTCAGCAGGAGAATTAGACCATAACACACAGGCCCTAGAGGATAATTGCCACATTGCTTTACACCTTTGGAAGCTCCTGTGCTACAGCTACTCCCTGGAATCTTTATTCTTGGCACCACAGAACTTTTCTTTTCCTGGCAAACAGGCTAAAATAAAATCCACAGAGAACAATATGTAGTGAAGCGAGCCAAGAAGATCTTATAATGGGACATCGGGGACTTGACACACCTTTGCTTTAAAATGACAGTGTATACAAGATGGTAATTTGTCTGAAAGCAAAAGCTACTGTTTCTAGGCAAGTGTGAGGAAAGCCACAGAGGAACATTCAAGATACAAGGGTAGTCAGATGGCCAGAGGTTGTGGGAATCTTGGGCGGGATTCTTGGCATATGGCAGAGAGGGAGAAGGCAGCTGACTCTTTGCCTCAGGTTCTTACCTGACAGCTTAGAAATCTCTGGCTCCAAGAACAGAAAACACAGGGGCAGTTGATAACCATAACAGTAACCATCATAACTATTACTATTACCATTATCATTATCACAGAAAACATTCTTTGAACCATACTGCATGTGGTAATTTCATGCTACACCTTTTTAATATGGAAAATCTAATTAAATTCTTGAAGCTCCCCTATTGTCTTAGTCTGTTTTGTGCAGCTTTAACAAAATGCCAGAGACCAGATAATTTATAAAGAATAGAAATTCATTGTTCACAGTTCTGGAGGATGGGAAATCCAAGATCAAGGTGTTAGCATCTGGTGAGGGCCTTCTCTGTCAAGCCCTCTTATAAAGGCCCTAATCCATTCACAAGGAAGGAACCCTGTGGCTTCATCACCTTTAAAGGCCCCACCCCCTAATACTATCATATTGGCAACACATGAGTTTTGGAGGGGCCATATTCAAATTATAGCACCTATAAAGCAAGTACCTTATTATTCCCATTTTACAGAGCATAAAATTGTGCTTCGGGATATTTAAGTCATTCAATCCAAGTCACACAGCCAGCGAGACCATATATTTAATCTTGATGTACTATCCTCTGATCTTTGTAAAAATATATTCATTTGTTCAAGTAACAAATTATATTCCATGTACATGCAGAACACTGAGGCTGCAGAGACAAATCTTGACACTTGTCTTCAGGGAGCTGACCAGTTAATGGAAGAGGCGGGGGTGGAAAGGATAATTACAGTAGAGTGAGCTCATCCTCCAATTTGGGTGAAGCACACGGAGTTTTGAGAACAAGAAGGACCCAATCCAGACTGGAGGTATCAAGGATTATGAAAGAAAGAATAAGGTACCCAAGTAGAAGTCTGAGGTCCAGACACAAGTTGGGACAAGGAGGAAGGTGGCTGAGAGGTGAGAGGCCTTCCCAACAATGCGAGCAGCTGGGCAAGAGCTAGGCAAGCCTCAGGACCCAGAGCTCAGGAAGTGTTAAAAGTACTGACAGGGAAGCCAAGACTGAGAAATCCACACAGGTTGCAACCTTGCCTTCCTTGTCTCTATCTGCCTGGACTCCTCAAGACTGATTACCAAGAGAAAATAGGATGTCATCTTTGGAGAGGCAGGCTCTCATATTTTGCTCAGTCAACTTTTCCTCACCTGGGGGCTGGCTGTCACTCTCCATGGAGTCTTTCTAACCTCACTTTGACAGACATGAATGTGTCACCCCAGCAGCCCAGTCCATTTCTTCAAGGGGTGATTGATGCTTGGGGTGGGGTGGGTTGAGGAAGATCCTTTCCATCTTAGGGCAGGGAATTTGGATGGATATTCAGTGGGTGGAGTTCTGCTTTTGAGTAGTATATATTTATGTATTGCTGGGACTGTATAAAGGAATACATTAGAAAAAAATCACTCTGCCGGCTCAGTGGCTCAGCCTGTAATCCTGCGCCTTGGGAGGCTGAGGTGAGTGAATTGCCTGAGTCCAGGGGGTTCGAGACCCACCTGGGCAACTTGATGAGACCTCATCTCTACAATAAATAAAAAATTAGGTGGGCGTGGTAGCGCACGCCTGTAGTTCCAGCTACTTGGAAGGCTGAGGCGAAAGGATCGCCGGAGCCCAGCAGGCTGCGGTGGCCAGGAGCAGCCACTGCACTCCAGTCTGGGCGACAAAGTGAGACTCCAACTCAAAAAAGAAAAAAGAAAAAAGAAAAAAATCACTCTACTGCTAAAACAAAGTTTGAAAAACACAGGAGAGTTATTCTAGTATCTTTTATAGCTCTAAAGTTTCTTGGCAGTTTTATTGATTTGTCTATTGATGATTATTTAATTCTTAAAAACATGATAACAACCATATTGCTATATATCAGGCATGGTGTTTACTAAGTGTTTATATAAATTTTTCATTTTATCCTCACACTTCTGAAATATATATTATCATCTCCATTTCACAGATGAGAAACTAAGTTTAAAGTGTATATTATCTGTTGTTGCATATTTCCACAATAATTCTTAATTATTAATAATAATCAATAGATGAACACACCAAACACAGATTATTAAGTGTCTACTAGGTAAAACAGAGTGGCATACAACCCCTGCTACAAAATAACCTTATATTAGGAATGTAAAAATTGATCAAGTATAATTTCTTTTGATGTTAAATTTAGAAACTAGGGTTTAAGAATAGTTTTCCTGTGTTAATCATACATTCACTAATTTAGTTTCATGGATTGCTACATTGGGCTATGAGATATTAAACATTACAGAATATATATGAATCTCTTCAAGTTACTGGGCACTGGAAACATTTGAGAATAGAAGGGTTTCTCAACAATATATTATAGAAAGACAGTTGAAATGTTTTATAGGTTAATGTGAGTTGATACATTTTTCTAAGACAAAATTCAGGTGTTTAATGAAAGGAGGGCCATTCAGAAGATGTGACTAACCATTCTATCTGGGTCACCACCCTCAGAAAAATTTCCCTTTTGCCTATTTTCTGATTGCTACTTATAGACGTGAGTTTAAAAGAGAGAGAGAGAGAGAGAGAATATAGAAAGTAAATGAGTGAACTTAATAAAGTGTTCTAACAATAAACATAAATTAATAGGATAATCTAACGTGAGAGATTACTAGAATAGTAAAAGCATATGTTAAAGTGATTCAAAAAAGTAAAAATAGATATCAGCTAAAAAAGGAAGATGCTAAACATGAAATAGAAAAACAATGGTTTCTACACATAGATTCTGTTAAAATAACATTTTAAAAAGATGTTAACCATATTACTACATATCAGACATGGTGTTTAATGCTAAGTATTAATAAATATGCGAATTATATGAGGGGGGACCTCCCCAGAAAACAGAATTATCTTTTGGAGGACGGACCCCTTGTAGTACAAGCTTCCCCTGCTAAGGAACTGTTCTAGGAACCCACTGGCATCAGTGTACGAGCTAGCGTTGTTGTGAGAGGCTGTGTTCAGCTTCAGTGAACTTTTTTTGGAAATTCTTTCAACATGTTTGCCCATTTCATGATGGGTAATTTATGAGTGCACCTGCCCACATCACACTGAGGGTTCAGCAGTTTTTGACCCCAAACAGCATGACCCCATACCCTACCTTCCCGATTCACCCCATCTCACCCTGAGCGACTTTTTTTTTGTTGAAAAAAGCCCTCAAAGGGAAACATTTGGAAGAGGAAACAAAACTGCAGAAGTACTAAAAGGTACAAAATTGATGAGTTCAAAAATGGTTTTTAGCAGTGGGAAAAGTATCTCGATAGGTGATAACCATATTACTACATATCAGACATGGTGCAAGTAATTTATTTTGCCATTTAAGTTTTAATTTCTATCCATTTAAAAGTGATTCTTTATTATTTTTGCTACTTTGTTCCAAAGGTTTTAAAACATTATTTGCAATTTTTTCCAGACTTCCTTCTGAAGCTATGTGTATAATCCTTTTGACTAGAGAATAATAATAAACTTTCTATGAAAATGTCACATCTTCTACCTCCTTTTTCAGAATTCCACAGAAAGGAACATTAGTTGACTTCACAGCCTGTATACTTGATCTTAAACCTCAGACCAGTTCTACAGCTCCCAAATTTCTATCAAAGCACTGGGATTTTAAGTCAGGTCTTTGGTGGGTCAGGGAAACCTCATACACAATATAACAATCTTGCTATGGAAGGTTCTTGGTGGGAGACCCAAGCTAACATTATGAGCAGTAGAGTAAATCCTGATTCAGTCTTGCTGTTCACAGAACTTTTCCAAAGTAGTCTGAGACCTTGAAGTCAATCTTTCCTACCATGTGCCTCCTATGATTTTGGGATGATCTCAACACAAGAAGAGATGATAGGCTAGAGAAAAGACCCACAGGGTATTCTAGTACTAAACATTCTATGAGGTTCTGGGTGTTATGCTTAGAATATTTTCTTTGTACAACCTAAATTTTGATTTGTTTCCTGACAGCATATGGAGGAATTGTTTTATTAACACTTTGGGTAATCCGAGGGGATCTTCTTTAGTTTTGCCAATTTTCTCCATACATCTACTGAGAAAAGTAGATTTTCTTTCTCCAGACACAACTTTAATTAGACCTTACAGTAACTTCTCCATTTACTCTAAAAGCTACTCTACTGATGTTTCAGAAGCACATTTTTATGGGGACTGTACCATGAAGTTCATAGGTGTTAATTGCTTAATATTTGTTCATTTTTTTCTTATGTTTTTCATTGAGAAATGGTGGCATTAATAAAAACATTTTTTCTACTTTGGAGGGATTTGCTTTGTGTGCTCTTGTACATGTGATCGACCACACTTGATAGACCACAGAGAACATAAGCAAAGGAATCTAGGCCTTGACTGGGCTCTTGTGTAGGGAAAACAAAATTCATGTTGGGTGCTGAATATTTATCTTTGCATTCTTGAAATAGTTATCTCAATTCTCAAGAATTTCTTAGAATTAACTTCAACCATGGAGGGAGACAAATTAGCTGTTTGCCTATGGGCATCTGCCACAAAAAGCAGAATTCTGTGGGAAGTTGATGGAGTATTAATGCTCAAACAAGTATATTTTCTAAAGTCAGATTTCCTGTGTCCATAGTTCGCCTTTATCACTTACTAGCTGCATGAACTTAAGCAGCCATTGAGCATTTTGTGGTGGATAGACTCTAAGATAATCCAAGGTGTGCAATCAATTTATACAATAGACATGTGAGTCACTTCTAACCCACAGAACATGGCAAAATGATGGGTTGTCAATTTCTGTGATTATACTACATAAGATTGTGATCTCCATCCTGCCTGCAGACTCCTCTGGCCTTGTACACTTTGAAGAAGCAAGTGGGCATCACATAAAGGCCCAAAGAACTGAGGCAACCTCTGGCCAATTGCCAGTGAGGAAATTAGACCCTTAGATCAACAGTTCTCAAGGAACTGAATTTTGCCAACAACCATGTAGCTTGCAAGTGCCTCCTTCCCCATCCAAACCACCAGATGAAATCTTAGCTCTGAGCAATGCCTTCATTGCAGCCTTATGAAAGACCTTGAAGGAAAGGTGAGCCTGACTGGCTAAGCCAGGTTCAGACTCCTAAACTGCAGCAACTGGGAAATAATAAATGTCTGCTATTTTAAGCTGTTAATTTTATGGAAATTTGTCAGGCAGCAATGGATAACTAACATACTCTTTAAGCTTATGGGGACTGTACCATCAAGTTCATAGTTGTTAATTGCTTAATATTTGTTCGTTTTTTCCCTATGTTTTTCATTGAGAAATGGTGGCATTAATGAAAACGTTATTTCTGCTTTGGAGGGATTTGCTTTGTGTGCTCAACGCATGTGATCAACAACACTTGATAGACCACAGAGGACATAAGCAAAGGAATCTGTTAAATGGAGATTATCATAATATACAAAGGGGGACCTCCAAAAAACCCGAATTTATTTATAAAAATTGTGTATTTATTCTCACATGTTTAAACTTCAGTTGCCTTCAAAGCACTCTCTGTTTGATGTAATACACCTATCGAGATGCTTTTTTCACCACTCAAAACCGTTTTTAACTCATCAGTTTAAAATTTTTTTTTATTTTAAATATGTGGGGTACAATTCAGGTTTAGGAATACAAATGTTCATTATGCAGGTACCTTTGTTGATGAAGTGTGCCCCCCGCCCCGCAGTTTCCCACTCCTGCCAAGCCCACTCCTGCCCTCCCCTGGCAGTCTCCCACTACTGTCAATTCCTTTCTTACAGTATTATGATAGCTGGTCAAGGTCTGCTTATGAGTGTGAACTCATCAATTTTGATGCTTCTGTCATTTTTTGTTTCACCTCTTCCACATGGGCAAAATGTTTCCCTTTGAGGACTTTTTTCAGCCAGGGAAACAAAAGCCAAAAAGTCACTGAGATGGGGTGAAGGGGGAGCATGGGGGGTCATGCCATTTTTGGTGAAAAGCTGCTGAACACGCAGCACAATGTGGACAGGTGTGCTTGTAAATCACCCATCATGAAATGGGCAACCATGTTGGAAGAATCTCCAAAAAAATTCACTGAAGCCAAACGCAGTCTCTCATGACAATGCTAGTTGGTACACTGATGCCAATGGGTTCCTAGCAGGGGAAAACTGCACTACAAAGGGCCTGCTCTCTAAAAGATAATTCCAGGTGTTTTGGGGTCTCCTCATGTATAAAATAAGAAAACGTTTAAAATTGAGAAGAACAGTTGTTTTTAGTGATATGCTACTCTTTACTTTTACAAAACAGATATGCTACTCTTTACTTTTACAAAATCTCAGAAGTTAAATCTGAGGAGCTGTGACTGACAGTGTTTTTCAAGACTAGACTTACTTTTGTTCATTTTGTCATTCAATGACTATCTCTAAAAATTATTATATTATAATTACAAAGATGGGTAAGACATGTCCTGCCTTCAAAGAGCTTGAAATCAATTCTGTTTAAAAGTGATTGGTCACGCAAAAATCTTGTTTTTTTTTTTATAAAACTGTTGATGTCTTGATTCTTTATTCCCATTTAACAGTCAACATTTGTAGCAGCTAAGCTATCTTACTGTGTTGCCATGTCCTGGCTTTAAGTGATATATATATAGAGAGGAAAAAGAATGAATTTGTGTAATATGTTAAGAAAAACAGAGCTCTTCATGATCCCAGTCAGTGCAAAATATATGAGTTAAGCAAGTATGCAGTGAATTTCCATACTCAGGAAGTCCAGGTTACAGAAATTACTCTTGGAAATGGTTTAATGATGTACATTGCCGTATACATTCCAGCTCATCTTCTTTGTGTTTTATATTAAGAAGAATTTTTCAGCATGTACATGTTTTATAATCTGCATCATCTTTGAAATTGTTCCACTGTCTCCAATGGAGTGAAAATTCTCTCCTCTCTGCATAGTGAATGAGCCCTTGCTGAGACTTTGAACAGGGGTGCTTTGCTTCCGACATGATGCCAAGGTGGAGTTTCAGATTTCCTTCCTCCTTGAATACCTTTCTTTGATTTTTCCATTCTGTTAGCTGAGAAGAAAACATTCTGGATTTCCAAGGGTCCTGCTGAGAGTCCACTGTGCACACGTGTGTGTGTGTGGGCGTGTGAGACCTAACAGGCCTTCCTTCTCTGAGAGCAGCAGATTCTGTCATTTAAGGAAGGATTTGGGGCAGCTGCCAAAGTCATGCTGGCAGAGAGCTCTGGAATTCAGCCCTGGTCCAACAATGCCGGCAGGAGATGCAGGACAGTTTCCTTCTCCTTTCACTTTCCCAAATGGAGTTAAAACATCTCTAGCTAGTTAGCTCAGAATAAGGGATCGGAAGACCTGGAGGACAGCCCTTCCATTTCGCTCCCGGCCCATCCTCTTCAAACATTCCTAATGTCACAGAATTCCTCCCTAACTATTCATATGAGAGGAGACACCCCCAAAACCTGAATTTATTTATAAAAATTGTGTATTTATTTTTGCATGTATCAACGTTAGTTTCAGCTTTCTCAAAACTTCCAGAAAGAAACTTTGGTTGACCATTTGTATCACAATTTGTGGAAGAAACGTCCTGAGTTGTGTCAAACAAGTGAATGGTTCTTCTACCAAAACAGGGCACCTGCCCATACCACTGAGTGTTCAGCAGTTTTTGACCAAAAGCAGCATGACCCTCGTGCCCCATCCTTCCTGTTCACCAGATCTCACCCCGAGTGACTTTTTTTGTTTCTTTGGATGAAAAAGTCCTCAAAGTGAACTGTTTTGTCCACAGGGAAGAGGTGAAACAAAAAATGACAGAAGCACTAAAAAGCTTCAAGATTGACGAGTTCAGAAACAGTTTTGAGCAGTGGGAAAAGCATCTCAATAGGCGTATAGATCAAATGGAGAGTACTTTGAAGGCAACTGAATGTTAAACATGTAAGAATAAATGCACAATTTTTTAATAAATAAAGTACTGGGTTTTTTGGGTCCCCCCTCGTACAGTTATTAGAAGTCAAAGGAAAATGATGCTGGACATGCTCTCTCATTGAGGTTTACCCTAATCTGTAGGGTTTTTTTTTTTTATGAATTGGAAAAAGAAATATTGAAAAATAGCAATATGGGCTGTGGGGTAAAGGGCAGGAATACATGAGAACCCAGGAAAGTTGATCAACCTTCTGAACATCAGATTTTTTTTCCTCTGAAAAAAAGGGAATAATAAAAATACCAATCCTCTTTTTAACTTCTACTAATAAATAACATTAAGGTGACTTTAATGGATTATTTTGATAGTAACTTTTTTAGACTAAGTAAAAGAAGATGTGAAGGCAGGGTGCATTTTTCTTTTTGGAAAAGTGGCAGTGAGAGGAAGATCTGGACACTCCAGCAGCCTGGACACTTGTTGAAAAGATGCTGAGCGAAAGAACACTCTCTTGCTGGGGGTCAAAGTCTACTGTGTGTGGGCCTGTGGTGTGGAAGTAAACTGGGATCTGCAGAGAGGAGCCTGGGCACGGCAGATGTTTGTCACATCACTCTTACTATCATCATCTTGCTCCTTTTCGCTTGCCCGTCTCTCCCTGCAGGGGTTTGGAAGGTTCTGCTCAGAGCAGATTCATCTTTTATTGGGAAAGACTTAAAAGCATGAGTCATGGCCCTGGTCATTTTTTCTCCATCTATCCTGGGGATGTAGATCTGTGTGGCATGGCTTTCCCCTGGACGCCTGCTGCAGTCTATCTGGTCAATTCTTGGGGGTTCCGGAATGCTTTGCTCAGATGACTATTTAGTCACCCGATGGGACTGTTTTTCTGCCTTCTCTCTTTTTGTCCCTAAGCCTCCAGCCTCTTTCTCCCACCCCTGCTCCTTCTCCCTTCTCTCAACACCATAAGAATCCTCAGAGCATTCTCCTGGCTTCCATCCCTAGCCACTCCTGCTGGCTGCTTTGGCCTACGTCCTTACCTCACAGCTGACTCCTCATCTGTTTGGATGCAGCAGGAACCATCCCTTTGGAAGACAATGCACACTTTATATATTTTTTCCAAGGCAGGAGCGTTGTTTCTCAGCTGGGCTAAGTGTTCCACTTGGTTGAAAAAGATCATGGTCTCTTGCTTGTTTATCTTGGCATCAGCAAGCTTGCAAAAAGCACACATTTATGTTCATCTAATAAGCTCTGCTCACATCAGCTTGACCAAACTGTAGCTGTATATTCGCACCATAGAATTCCTAAATGGCTTTGCATATAGCCCAAGTCACTATGTCCCTTGAAGGATGGCAATAACATATGCAGGGGAAAGGCCAGATTTATAATGTTATTTTGTGAAGCTGGTTTCCTATTTATTCCTGGATGTTTATTCCATCATAGTTGTTGGAGTTTGATATTTTGAAGAACTTGAGGAAAATTCTGTCTTCTAATGGATCATTGAGTTGGAGTTTAAGCTCAAATGCCATAGTTCTCTTTGTTTGACTTATAGCCGACATTTTCATGAAACCCAGTTTCTGTGTAGTATCCCCAGGAAATGTGATCTACTATTTAGCAACTGGATCACAGCTGCAGGCATTTAATTTCATCTTCGCATACCAGCCTTCCTCTTTGATTTCCATTTCTCAGGCTCACCATTTTTTTTTCTTTGCTATACTCAACACGTGACTTCCAAATTTTCCTCCCTCTCTCCTTGTCCAAACTCCTCCCCTTGCCTGCTTTTATGTCTTTTCAATTTCTGAACCTTGTGTTCTATTGACTTGTCAACTTTTAAAATTATAATCCATATTAATAATGAATAGTGGAAAAATATATATACATATTAGCGTTCCAGATCCAGGTGTGTGCTTGCACACATGTGTTCCATGCTGAGTTGTTGTGCTGGTTCTCCTTGTGATGCAAATAAAAAACAAGAAATAGATGGAAATCCTAGAAACTGACTATCTTTGGTGTGATACACCACTGGTTTTGATTGACCAACATACTGGTAGTGCTGTGTTTTAGGGTTTTGCTGTAATGTACAACAACTTAGTTGCAAAATTCTTTATAAGCAGTCTCACCAAAGGGAATGATTTTTTTAATCTTTTTTTTTTGTGAGTTGGAGTCTCACTCCGTCACATAGGCTGGAGTGCAGTGGCACGCTCACGGCTACCTCAGCATTGACCTGCTGGGCACCGGTGATCCTTCCACCTCAGCCTTTCAAGTAGCTAGAACTATAGGCACATGCTACCATGCCCAGCTAATTTTTTATTTATTGTAGAGACGCGGTCTCACCAAGTTGCCCGGGCCGGTCTCAAACCCATGGGCTCAGGCAATCCACTCGCCTTGGCCTCCCAAAGTGTTGGGATTATAGACTGAGCCACTGAGTCTGGCCTTAATCTTATTTTTAAAAATTATCTTAGTGTTTTGGGAACACCTTACATTTTAATTATTGATGTTACAATGGAATCACCAGGATGACTAATAAGAAATTTCATTGAATCACTTAGCAAATTAATAATGCTTCATACTATAGGTTAACCACATATTCTTGGCAAGAAATTCTATTTTCACAGATTTTCACCAACATATCAGTGTGTTTTCAAATACTTTCAGGTGGCTTTCTCAGCTGTTTACAAGGAACATGCATTTATTCTTATAAAAAAAAAAAAAAAATCCCATAAATTTGTCAGCTGAATTGCATTATATAACACTTGTTCTTAATCGGCCATTCAATCCAAGCATCTGTTTTCACTTATGTCAGAAAATTAAGACAACAAGTATTTACTGTGGTGTTTTCCAAAGTCGTCATAACCCATGGCTCAAATGTCATCTGTAAGATTTGTATGGTGTCCCAGAAACATCCATTTCAAACATTCCTGTTCACGGATGGAGGTTGATAGGCCACAAAGGGACCACAGACATTAACATAAACTTCCAGTAAATTATTAAATAATTTAAAAGGCATTAAAGGATAAGCATTAGCAGAGTAAAGATCCTTCTAGGGATATCTCTTTCTAGGAACTTTCTTATTTTGTGAGAATGATTTTTTTTTTTTAATACAGAGAAACATTTACCTCTATCTGCTCTGAATCTAAAGTCTCTCTCCCATTTATTCTTCTTTTTGGTATTTGCATCCTATATCTGCAAGGCCTGTTTGTGGAAGAGGAATAGATGGGAATAAAAAAAAAAAGAAATCTTAAGATTTTTGTTTTATTGAAATGCAGGGAATCACTGCGTGCAGTAGTCCTCAAATTTGAGCAAGCATCAGCATCTCTCTCCTGGAGATAAAAACCTCAGAATCCTGGGTCCCCTCCCCAGAGTTTCCAATTCAGTAGATCTGAGGTGGGTGGTTCTAAGAATTTGCATTTTCTCACAAGTTCCCACGTGATACTAGTGCGGCTGGCCTGGGACCACCTTTTAGAAACCACTGACTTAGTGAATCTGTGAAGTATGTGGAGTTCTGCTACCAAACCCCCACACTTTATTCCCCCCACCCCCACCACTATACTCACAGCAGATTTGATCCAGTTGTTCTGGTAGCCTGCCTGTGAAACAACTATTACTGTTGATCTGATGAGATTGGCCAAATACTGAGAAATAATGCTAATCTTTTTATGTGACCAGTATCAAGCACTGAGGTACTACCTTGAAGAAAATAAGAACTTAGCTTACTTAGTTCTATAAATGTGGAGAATCTGTGCTTTTTGTTGCTCAATGTATGGTGCATATCTATAAGAAAAAGTTTGAGATAGTGAGACCCTCTAGTTCTTGGGATGAGCTTGCTGGCTGCGATTTATACTTGGAAACTATCTTTTACCAGAGTTAGCTGGAGCCCTGGGCAGCATTCACCTAACATAACCTTGTTTGGTGATCAGTGAAATATAAAACTGGGGTTGAAAGGTTTTGGTGACATTATGAGCTATTAGTGGGAATCATTTCACTTGTGTATATATATTAAAGTTAATGCCTTTTATTAGCCAGAGGCATGTGTTAAAGGTAACCCAAACTCAAGAAACCCACTATAAAGTATGAACAGTTTACTTTATGAGGTCAATGAGGAAAAATACCATTGTGGCACTAAAGTCAAATTTGATACTTCATACAAACGTCTTCTGTCATTTTGACTTACACAGACTGTTAGCCAGCCCTTCAGCTGATATTGGATGTCAGCCTACTGTTGAGCATTAGCTATGACATTTGTACTTGGCAGCCAGTTGAAATCACTGTGTGTATAGATTGCAGGTTGAGTTTCTTTCCTTAGCTCAGGGGAGCTATAAAACTCTTGAAGTTACATGTAAAGTAGTGCACTTGTAGGCCTGTGCGTTTTTTGGGGGTGTTGGTCTTTGGATATTGAACTTGTTGAAGTCTAAAAGCCAGTAAACGTTAAGAACTGTCTAGACAGATGACTTTAACTAAGCAAGTAAATGGTGGGAAGAATTACTACTGCATGCATTCGCCATGCAGAGAGGACTTTGAGATGGTTCATAAAAAATCTCAAGCTTTATAATTAAGATATAAACATACAGCTTATTTCATGTAGTTGATTTTTATGTGGTACAAAAAACATTAAGTATGGAGGACCCTCAGTTATTCTCACCTGTCATTCATGCTCTTGTATGGTCCCCTTTTACACTGAATCAAGTCTGGCCTGTGTATCCATCAGAATACAGAAGTAATGTGAAAATGTATGACTTCTGAGGCTAGGTCAAAACGAACATTGTAGTTTATACCTATTCTCTTGGATCACCCAGTCTGAAGAAATCTAGCTGATATGTCATGAAACACTCAGGCAGACCAGTAGAGAGGTCCATGTGATGAGGGGCTGAGACTCCCTGCCTATATCCAACACCAACGTGACGGACATAGAAATGAGCCATTTTAGAAGCAAATCCTCCAACCCTGGTCAAGCCTTCAGATGACTGCAGCCCTGGCCAATATTTTAACTGTAACCTCATGAGAGATTCTGAGCCAGAACTACCCAACCCAGATGCTCCCATGGACCTGATCCATAGAAACTGTGAATAATGAATGTTATTGTTGTTTAAGTCACTAAGCTCAGGGTTAATTTATTACATAGCAATATATAATTAATACAAGGAGTGTATTTGCTGCCTTGTTTTAAATCTCAGAGGACTATCTGAGTAAAAATAGAATGATAAATACAGTCTTATTTATTAGCATATAGCTTTGGATATGTAGTATGGCCTATGGGCACAAGATAAGTGGAAATAAGTTCTGGAGGAGAATTTTTGGATCAATTACTTTTTCTAGGACCACAAAAAACTGATCATAAATGCGAATCACAGAGTGATTAGAAAAATACATGAATAAATATCCCTTTAAAGAAAATGTCTGATAGTTTAGAGGAGCTGAAGGACCTTGTCTTCTGAGGCCTTCATAGACGGCCTTGTCCTTCATTCCAGAGGCTGTTTCAGGACTGGCCTTAGGCCAAGGGTGTGGATCTGTGTTGCTTCTGTTATCATTTTAGAGAGTTGACCTGTGCCCAAGATAGCTTGAAGAGAGCCAGATCTAAGATCCACCCTGTAGCTGACCTATATCCCTGAATTCCTCTGAGGAACAAATGGGCTTCCTGGGACAAACTTGGACCACGCCAGGCTCTCATCTCCTTGGCTTAGCTTTGATCCCAAGGTGAAGTCTATGCTATGGCATTATTGTGTAATTATATCTCCAGAGTAGGCATTGTGAAATGTCTCATCTCTTATGAGAATCATTTTCTAAGCACCTAGCATTATAAAAGAAAGAAAAAAGACACAAAGAAGAAAAATGGCTACTATCTCAGTGGCGCTGATAACCTAGTAAAATGATATAAACTGGACAGGATAATACAATGTAATACATGCTATAACTGAGGAAAGAATAAAACTGAGTTGGGCACAGAGGGGGAAAAAGGGATTTATTTTGCTTGTGATTGTTTGGAAGGCTTTGAACAGGGCCTTCTCTACCATTCTGCACAATTTTTATGGCATTTCCACAAATGTTTAATAAAAAAATAAAAAACTTTATGTAGGGAATTTCTTGATATATGCTATTTGTGGAGGGTGAGCAATTTTTTCTAACTCTGAACCAGAATGCATAGTAAATACGAAAATAATTTTGAAGAAGCAGGCAGCATATTTATAAACTAGGGCTCTCCCTGGACATCAAAATGCTTTAACTCTGTATTTTTCCTATGGCTGACTTCATGAATGAATGCCATTATTACTTTATTACTTTAAGCTGAACATATTTACTTCCTTCCAAATGACTATTGTTTATAAAATGATTACAAAGAAAAACCACAACTCTTTATCATCAACTACTAAGAGCTTATTCACAAAGCATAACACAAAACATAAAATTGATTAAGCCATCCAGTTTTGGCCATCCAGTTGACCAGTCCTTTGGTCAACCCTGATCTGGATTGCATGAATGATACAGGTTACAAGGGACAAGGAAGATTCCTGCTTAGTTCTTCCTAGACCAAGCACCAACCTGGATCCTGAGTTGTTTTTTGTTTTTGTTTTTTTCTAATATCTATTGTCATTCAGGGACTCACAGGGTCCCATGTGGTCTCTTGTTTTTATTCAGATTTAAGGCATGTTGAACTTGACCTTCCCAGAGCATCTTATAGTTGCCAGGGAAGGACTGTTTTAGCAGTAAAAACAGCTCATTTTCTACCACTCCTTTACCCACCCTCAATAAACACACCTAATTAAGTGAGCACAACATTTAGGCTTTTGAGGCTGAAGTTATTTGCAAAGGATGCCATAGATAGAGAGTCAGAGAAGGGGAGAATTGAGTCAGGTCTGAAAGCATCATCCAAACAGGGAGGGTGCCACTAGAAAAGTCACAACTGTGACTAGACAACTACTGTATAATTCTTTTCCCATCCCGTCCTTGGAAATGGGGGACCTTGCATCCTCTCTGGCCCATCTCCTCCAAGGCAGCTGGATCACATGGGGGCTCCCTTGTGAAGGGACTCCCTCCTAAGTGATTTATTTACTTCTAGAACTCATTCAGAAGAAGTGAGAGTGTATTGCTTTGAGGTTCAAATTTGTTATCTTGTTTACTAACGTTAAATATCAATATAACAAAATAAGGAGACATCTTCCAATGATAAAGTTTTTATCTACATTCAAATGTAAACATTTTTGGCTTTTGCAATATCCTTATTTCTCTTTTTTCTAAGACAAGGTGATTATAACAATGTTTTTAAAGAAATTCCCTGTACTGTTATTGATATATGAAATTATTAAATAATCTTCAGGTCAATATATTAAAAAATGACCCGCTTCTTATCAAACAGGAGTCCTTTTTAGCCCAGACTGTCAATTAACAGCTTGCCTGTTGTCACCTAGAGAAAGAACATCTCAAACAGAATCTTGGACAGGTTTGACTTTCAAGTACCCATCTTTTGGGATACCTATTATTCTACGCTACACTATAAAGCTAAATGTGATTTATTTTAACATTACTTTCAACTAATTAGTAAATATTCTCCTGTGGTAATAACATAATCTAAGGAATAAGTAGCAAATACCTTCTTTCATCTTTCCAAATTCAAATGCATTGTAAAATATGTCTTCTCTGTTTGTCTGTCTGATTGGTTCCTTGCATCTAGTAAATTTTTACATTTTGCCAGTGCTGATTAAGTTGTAAAACCTTCCTTAGTGCTTTGAAGTCAATCCTTTCCCTTATCCCCAGTCTCTGGCAATCACTGCTCTGACTTCTGTCCCTATAGTTTTACTCAAGGAGAAGCATGAAGTATGCAGACTTTTTTATCTGGACTTTTTTTTTTTTTTAATTAGCATAGTGCTTTTGTGATATGTCCATGTTGTTGCAGGTATTCGTAGTTAGTTCTTTTTATTGGTTGAGTAGGATTCCATTGGATGACTGAACTTCTATTTGTTACCCACTCACCAGTTGACAAACATTTGGGTTGTTTTTAGTTTGGAACAATTATTAATAAAACTGTTATAAACATTTGCTACAGGTCTTCGTGAGAACATATATTTTCAGTCCTCTTGGATGAATATTTAGGAGTCCGATTGTTTTGTCATATTAAGTGTGTGATTATCCTTATAAGAAACATCAAACTGCTTTCCCAAGTGGTTACAGCATTATTTTTACAGCAAAGTATAAAGAGTCCTATTGTTCCACATCCTTTAGTATTGTCAGGGTTTTTAATTTTGTGTTTTTACTTTTAGCTGTCTAATAGGAATGAGTTAGATAAGTTTTGAATCCATACCTTTGTAAGAGATTTGCTCATACTCGTTAGGCATCTTTCTTAAAAAAAAAAAAAAAAAAAAAAGAACAGCTTTCTTAGAAACTACAACTTGTCTAAAAGGTAAGAGGCAAATTAATTTGCTGAAACGCACACTGATTTCTTATCAGATGAGATAAAATATAGAAATTGGTCACGTTTGCCTGGCAAGAGGTAACATTTAATAAAGTTCAGTCCTCCTTTTCTGTCTGTATCTTATATTCATGAGTCATTATAACCCAAACTTTAAAATCCTATAATCTCAATTGAACTGTCATATAGTTTTTGCCTCTTTTGGCTTCAAGACATAATTGAAGTCTGTTTAAATACCTTGAAAGATGGTGCTTTGAAAAAGAAAAATGCTAGCAAAATTTGGGCATCTCATGTTAAGCAGAAATTGAAGCCCTTCTCTTTATTCACAACCAAAATGTTTGGTGAAAGGAGGTATAAGACAGAAAAATGATCACTGGGTTGTAAACAAAATGCCTGTATTTTAGTCTGCACTCTGCTTCCAATTGGATGAATAACTTTGGAAGAAATAATTTAACCTCCTGGAGTCTTAGTTTCCTCATGGATAAAACACGGAGCATAATACAATCAGTTTTCATTATTCACATTAGTAATGTTCTACATAGTTGCTGCAAACACCAAATTAGCCAAACCATTGCTTCTAAGGGAAATACACTTAGGTTCCTGTGAGTCTTTGGTCACAACATTTCCATCAGTGGATGAGTACCTAACTTACTTTTATGTGTGCTTCTGTTAATATATGTTGTTGATCCATTAACATTAAATTAATAGTTGACAGTGCTATAGCGCATACCTGAATGGAGTTTCTGTAACTCATGTTTTTTCTCCTCAAGGCACATCACAGCCTTCTCATGTGTAGAAATACTAGACAACCCTTCAGCATTGCACGTGGGGGCCATCTTAAGCAGTGATATCACCAAAAAAAAAAAAAAAGAACAAAAAAGTGGGAAAAATGTGGTGCTAATATGCCATGAAAAGAACACTTGTTTGCAGTATAAGAGTTGAAAAAGAAGGCAGAACATCACCGAGTTCAACCTCAGCTGGGTGATTCAGATTTGTCTCCACTCTGTCCATGTCCACAAATGACCATGAAAGTGTTTTGTATTTTGATTTTGGGGCTACAAACAAATTTCAGCGAGTGGAAAAAATCACAAACATTGAATCTGCTTTGACTGTTCTGGCATCTCCTGTTTCATGTTGTTGATATGAAAGGACACGGGTGATACTGTTATTATTGTTATATTGTTTAGCGTTTTCTTCAGTTGGGAGTTAACAAATCTAAGATACTTATTAGGGAATAAAGAAATCTCTACTTAAATATCTCACTCACAGGCCTCAAACATCATAAATAAACTAGGGAAACCAGAGAGCCCAATGAAAGTGCTTCTTTTCCTTTAAAAATATGCAATAACATATGAAGATAATATCATGATGAAAAGTCTTGACTGGCAAAAATAATAACTCCATTGTTTGATTTCTTTAGGTGAGTAAGGGCTTGTTGGAACCTGGTTGTTTTCATGCACATTTGCAGCTGCTGGGAGGGCCACTTTAAAACATCACTTCTGTTCCTGACCCAGAGATTAATTTCCACATCTTAAAGGTGCTTCATAAATATTTGCTATCACCAGTTTATGTATGATTCCTTTCAGTACAGATAGGTTTTTCACATAAAAAATTAATATGCTTTTAATTCAAAAAGTACTTCCACAGAATTCTCTCACTTACTTTAATTTCCATGATATGTTTTATTTTCTAAAATATAATGCACATGTTGTTGTTTTAATGGCAATGCTAGCTTTATTCAATTACGGAGACTCTAACTACATCGATGCATTGAGCTACTGAGGTGAAATTACCAGGTAGCAGAACTGTTTTCATAAGAATCTAGGGCTTGAGGGGAGATGACATCCCACTTCCAGTTGCCCCCTTTTGTACACCTCCTTTGGAAGGCACAAAGGAGGTGTACAAAATGCTGCTCAGCCAGCATTGCTGTGACTCCTCTGCCCAGAAAGCGTATACTGATTTGACTGGCAAGAACCTTCACACCTCCTTTCTGTTTTAATTTCCATTTGTAAATTTGTGTTTAATGACTTTGTACCTGATCCATATTTTTAAAAGTTATGACTTTGCCAAATCAAAGAGGAAAAAAAAACCCCAGCACTTTGATAAGCAGGTGAATGAAATTCCACTTCCATCCACATCTATTAAATACGTATCATGTACCAAGCTCTGTACTTGCCAGTTACTTTAATTTCTGTTGTGTGATATCCTACGTAAGGCAATTTTGATAGGGAGAAAAAACACAGAACAAGTAATAGGCATGACAGTGGAAGCACATTTTTTGCCTTTGGGATCCACCCACATTCTCAGTGCTCTCTTCTCTGGAACCAGTATCCCTAATACCTACAGAATCATATTGCCACATGCCAGACTTGTTTTCTCCTTGTAATGCTGTCAGCTCCAGACTATCCCATCACCATGCTCGGTCAAAATGTCTCCAGTTGATGTCTCATTCCTACTAACCTACTCTTGAAAATAATATGATATTCTCATTTATACTAAGGCGTTAATAGCTGGTTACAGCTAAATGTCTTGTTCCCTTGAGACATTTGCCTTTTTTCTTAAGATACTTGTTTGGATACAGTCTTCATGCAAGAGAAGCAGGTCTACTCTAATGGGAAGATTTCATCCACCAGGCAGCATTACAGGGAAAGAATTTGTTAAAGCACAAGTTCCTTTCTTATGTCTCTTAAAAGTCACATCAAATAAGTGGTCACCTATTTTGTTTAAACATCAAGAAACATCTGGAAAAGATAACAATCACTGTCTTCTCTGCAAAAAGTTCTGACTAAGTAAGTGTTTGTCTAGCATTTGCCAGGCATGCTGGGGTAAGGCTGTATATGTAATCCAGAAAATGATATCGGCAGCCACTCAGATATCTTGAAGCCTGTGACATGAGCCCTTGTGAGTGCCACTTCTCAATCATATCATTTTGATAACTGAGATGGAGTAACAGTTACAGCCGGGTGAGGGCTCGCAGCTTCTCCATCCTCTTGGGCCACTTGAATACTTCCACCCCTTCTCCTTACTCTCTAAGGAGAGGGAGAAGAGATGCTACAGATATAGAGGAAAACTCTCAGCACAAACCAAAGAGCTGCTCTGCTGGGGGAACTGTCTTGGGAAGGGAGTTAAAACCAATCAGGAGTTCATGGGCCCTGAACCTTGGAGAGGAGAAGAAAAGAGGGTCAGGTCACAGTTCCTGGATGGAACAGATGAGCAAGGTCTTAAAGCAGTTACAGTTACTGAGAAAGCAGCTCTATAGTCTCTTTACTTGAACTTCTGCTGATTAAGGCTAACTTTATAGGAACAGGAGGAAAAAAAGCATAAAATACATTTTATGAAAAAAAATCTTTTAAGAAAAAAAAAATGCTTTCCTCTGCTGAGATTATTGGGGATTTCCTTGACTCTTGGCAGATGATTTACAAAAAAAATGAGTTAACACCCTCAGATGTGGACTCTTCCTACTCCACCCTGACTCTATTCCAGCAAAATCCATTCTTTTCAGAGAAGCATGATTTTTTTCTTCATTATGACATAGATCTGATTTTCCATCTGTTCAGACCTATATCTTGAGATTTAAAGACTCTGGATGTTTTCTTCCCCTCTTTTCAAATGCTTGTTTTTGGAACAAGATGATATTCTGAATATAACATTTATTATTTATGTTTGTAGATTGATGAATGATTTTTTTCAAGTTTATAATAAAATCCAGAGTCAAGGACCTGCTGATGGCCATGTTTATGGGGGTGAGCCCGTCCCTTAAGTACTTGGCTCTTGCTCTCTCTCATGAGGAAGCAGGCGGTGCCTGGATGGGACTAGATTGGTAGGCAGGAATCCAGGGTTCCAATTCTGGCAATGTCACTGGCTAGCTTTAGAGCCCTACATAAGTCATCTAGCTACACTTGGCCTCAGCTATATCAAATTTAAAATGAAGAGCTTGGTCTACAATCTCAAAACTCCCCTCTGTCTCTAAAATTCGGGGTGGTGCTCTCTGTAGGTAAGTTCACTTTGGGAATTACCTTGTGGCTTCCAGCAGGCTGCGAGTGTGGATGTCTTGGCTCTGATTTGAGTCTATGCCTTTTTTGCTTCATGGCTTGCATCACTTAACCCATGTCTGTGCCTCTCCACCCTTTGTGCCAAACACTGGATCTGGGTAAGATGTGGCAACAGTAACTCTATTGGTGAACAGATGACGCCTACAGGTTTGAAAGAACTCAGCAAATCTCAAGGGTTCACGCATGCAGGAGAAACTCATATTCAAAGGGTAATCTGTTTTTTAGATTTTTTTTTTAAAGCAAATTATATTTGAGATCTCCGAAATGAATCATTCAGAATTTGTTTTTCTTAACAGGATTCTGGAATTCAAAGCCACATGTTATACTAATAGAATAAAAGGCTGGAAGTAACTTCAACTGTATATAGGATATGGGGCAAGTATGGCCAGATTGTTGTATTAGAACTCCCAAGCTTTCTGTGGCAGTCCTTGCCTGGGTCCTCTGACATCAGAGTCCAGTCCTCATTTTGATGCCACTTCTAACCATCCGATAGTTAGCTCCTTCCTAATCTCATTCATTTTTGTCAGTTTTAAAAAGCAATGTGGCTATTGGCCTAAAGTAGCTACAGTTTTTTCTCATGTGAATATATATGTCTATGAAGACTAGGCTAAACTGAAAACTACTGACTATTCACAGCTTAAAATTTTATCACTCGTAAAATGTTCACTGAAGCATTTTTAGTCCCAGACTAATACTCATATAGTAAAATGTAAATGTCAAGCTAATTGCATCATTCTGTGTTATTGAACTGTTTTTACATTGATTGGAATGAGACAATTGCAGACATGGGCAAATCACCTTAAAACTGGAATTATTTTTATTGCATATTTGCAGGTTCAATTGTTATTTGTAATCCTGGTGCTTCAAAAAGTTGAGAGGCCCATGTCTGAAGCATCATCAATCTCAAATGATATTTGAGTTAACAAAATTCTAATATAGCAAAAACTTAATCTGTCTGTTGGAATTGGTGGGAATTGAATGAGATCTACCTTTATTAGTCAGAGTCAGAGACAAAAACCCCAGAGAGTAGACAATTCAAGCCTTTTCTTTCACAGGTGAGAAAATTAAGGCTGCTAATCAAGAACAGGACTGGATCTCCCATACCTGAGTCATCTTCAATTTGGGGGTTGGGAACCAACCTAACAAAATCTAGAGCTTTAAAATCTAGAGCACACATAACATTTGAGTTCTTTAATGCAAGACCGTGCAGTTACCATGGTGGGGTGTACAGAGGTATAGCATATAGTCTCTTAGGGATATAAGCATAAATACCAAGCCTGACATCCAAAATAATGCTTTATGTCTTGAAAGAAAGAAAGAACAATATTCTCAGATCAATCTCTTTTATATGTGATGAATCAGGGGTTGTGTATTTGTCTTACATTCCTAAAATTCCTATAACTTAATCTGTGCTATAGATCATAGATTTGACTTTTACAAATCATCTCAACTTCTTATTTGTAACTCAGCCTTGTGACAATGAACAATCTGCTTATGTTTTATGTTTTTTTGTTGCTTAATTTTTTATTTTCAAGCCGTGGTCAGTAAAATGTGTCTGTAAAAGACTGAATAGTAAATACATTAGGCTTTGTGGGCCATATGGTGTGTGTCATACTCAACTCTGCTGTTTTTACAAAAACAGGTGGTGGACTGGATTTGGCCCACGGGCCCTAGTTTGCCCTTTAGAACATGAAATTAAGAGATAGCATTGCCTCACTTCCTTTCCTTCTCCAGAGAAAAGTTGGCAAAAGCTAAGGTGATGGATAAAGGTCTTACCCAGTTTTCTAGATGATCAAATTAGAGAGACTGAGTTTATTGATAACAGATCTGTTGCCTGCACTCATAGTCCACACATGAAGTCATGGCTCTCTATTTTCAACATAACAGCTGTGTACTATGGAAACAATTAGTGTTGTTGTAAGTCCAATGTGACCACTTTAGGTTGGAGGATAGAGGCAATTTCAGGATTATGAAGCCAATCGTGCTTTCATGTGGCTCTTCTAGGATTAAATTAGGATGAAAACTAAGCTAGTCACAGAACTGGATCTGACTCATGGATTTTTTTGGGCCCATCTTTGTCCTTGTTTGAAGTCCTCCCTTAACCAGGGATAAGATAGAAGAATGTATTTGTGCTTTCAAACACCTCTAAAATAATGGTAGCATTTTCATTTTTAAAAAGTCAACCAAAACAAGAAATTGATCATGCTAAGGACAGGGACTTTGTTTTATTTCCAACTTTGGCATTTTGGTATAGTCACCTCATGATCTGGGTGTCTGCTGACCTCATCTGTATGACTCCTAAGGCTCTTCCACCACTGACACCAAGATTCCATTCTTCAGAGCACCTAGAATGATACCTGACACACAGAAGTTTATCAATACACTTTTTTAAAAAAATGAATGATATATAAACTTAATACCTCCCTCACTAAGACTCTATCTTTTGATGGTAAAATTGAATATTTCCTGTGCTGTTTTGTTACATTTTATTCAGGGTAAAGGTTTTCCACATTTTCATGTCATTGCTGTAGTAACTCTAAAAAAATGTACTTCGGTCTAGTAATAATTAGCCATTTTGAAGGACTTTTGCTTAAACTGTAGAGTTGGATTTCTTTCATGAATCTTACTATTTATATACACTGGAGTGTTCAATGGTTTGAACAGCCTAGAATTCCATCACAATATCCACAAGGTTTCTGAATTTTCTTAGGCCTGGAAGCAAGTAGAACTTGAGAAAGATGGCACTTGGGATGAGTTAGGGTCATGGACTGTTCTGTGGATTTACCTTAGCCTCATTTCTGCTAGTTCATATACCCAAGGTTTAGCTTTATACTCTTAGTGGAAGGGATTTGCTTATATGTGGAAAGGAAGTTGAGTATGGAAAAGGAGCTGCAAATGACCAGTAGGAAGAATAGTTATTCTATTAGAACATAGATGGCTGGGCATGGTGGCTCAAGCCTGTAATCCCAGTACATTGGGAGGCTGAGGTGAGAGGATTGCCTGAGTCCAGGGGTTTGAGACCATCCTGGGCAACTTGGTGAGACCTCATCTCTACAAAAAATCAAAAAATTAGCCAGGCCTGTTGGCATACGCCTGTAGTTCCAGTTACTTGGAAGCTCAGGGCAGAAGGATCTTTTGAGCCCAGCATGTTGAGGCCGCAGTGGCCATGAACATGCCACTGCACTCCAGCCTGGGTGACAGAGTAAGACTCCAACTCAAAAAAAAAACAGCATAGAAAAACACACTTTGGTTTTCCTTACTGATATAAACATTTACAATAAGATAAGAAACTCCTTAATTCTTTATCAGTCATTCCACCTTAATGAGAATTCACTTTTCAGATCTTTTTTAAGTGTGATAATAACCGAATCAAAGCTTTAAAATAGAGAGTTTGGCACAACCAGTGAGGTCAGGGAGGCTGCCAGAAGCCAGAAACTAAGAAAATGTGCAGAAATTAGAGCTAAAAGAATGCTGAAATTTTTGTCTATAGCATTCTCCCCCGGGACTAACTTGTAAAAGTTTATATAAGCTGTTGGCTTTTTAAAATGATTTAACTGTCTCAAGTTTTTTTCTCAGTAAGACTTAACCAAATGGAAGGGTGGGAGGGAGGAACGAAGAAACAAAAAGAAGAAGGAATTGACTGATTCAACGCCAGAAAGCTTGAGGAGATGTTATTTAGCTAATCGAGCTCGTGAATGCATCTTGTTTGCCAGGACCTATGCATTAGGAATACTAAAGTGAACAAAAACCGACAGTTGTGCTTTCATGTAGCTTATATTCTAGTGGGCCAAAAAACGTGAATCATGTAATAGTGTACTGACTGAATAATGCAAACGAAAATGAATGTACTCCATGAAGGAGAGCCTGAAACAGAGCAACCAACTCTAGGCTGGGATGTCAGGGGAGACTTCCATAAGAAAGGAACTCTTCAGTCAAGTCTGAAGGATGAATAGGAGTTACCCAGGTGAAGAATTTGTGGGCTGAAGAACAAATGGCTTCATGGGAGAAGAGTCTCAGAACTTCCCTGGGAGAGAGACCAGCTCTGAGCAGATACCTTGTCTTGGATGGGGCAGGTGAGTGGGAGGAAATGACAGCTGGCCAGTGTGACTGGGGCGCAGCAAGCAAGTGACAGGGCTGAGGATTGAAGCCAGAGAGACAGAGGGGCAAGGGTAAAATCATGCATCAGGGGAACAACTATATTGAAATTGTTGGTCATCATACTGAAAACAATGGAGACTCTTGAAATGTTCCAAGCCCGAGTGATATAATTAGAATTATATTTTTAAAAGATGTCTCTAGTCACCAGTGTGGAGTCTATTTTAGTAACTGAAGTAAGAGATGTTGGTGCTTTGGACTAGTAATAATCACTTAGTGGTGATAAGTAAAAAATAAATTTGCAAGATATTAAGAAGATGACAATATATGGATTTGATAATCAGATATTTGGGGAGAAAAAAAAGCATCACAGATGACTCCTAGGTTTCTAGCCCACACACATATTGAGCATGAAATAATATAGAGATGGAGAATGTATACCATAACCATACCTTTGTTCAAATCCCAACTCAGGCACTTACTAATGGTGTTATCTTGAGCTGATTGCTTAGCTATTGTATGACTTTATTTCTCATCTTTGGAATGGAGATATTAGTAACCACATCACAGACTTATCATAAAGGTTAAATGGCTTAATATATTTAAATGCAGCCTTACAGGTAGCTGGAACTACAGGCATACATCACCAAATATATATATGGTACTGTATGTGTGTGTGTGTGTGTGTGTGTGTGTGTGTGTGTGTATGTGTATATCGGCATCACTGTATGGGTGACGGTCATTTCCTGATAAAAGGAACTCTGAAAAAGAGTCAGGTACAGGGCTAAAGAAATTTGGGTTCACAAAAGACTCCTGCACTCATATGTTTATCACAGCACTAGTCACAATAGCAAAAATACAGAACCAACCTAGGTGCCCATCAACAGTTGGTTGGATTAAGAAAATGTGGTACATATATACCATGGAATACTATGCAGCCATAAAAAAGAACAAAAACATGTCCTTAGCAGCAATGTGGATGCAGCTAGAAGCCATTATTCTAAGTGAATTAACACAGAAACATGAAACTGAATACCATGTTCTCACTTATAAGTGGGAGCTAAGCATTGGGTACACATGAGTATAAGAATGAGAACAGCCGGGCTGGGTGGCTCAGCCTGTAATCCCACGCCTTTGGGAGGCTGAGGTGAGTGGATTGCCTAGCCCGCGGGTTCGAGACCTGCCTGGGCAGCGAGACCTCATCTCTACAATAAATCAAAAAATCA
>NW_007252012.1:128074-138700 GCF_000164805.1 Carlito syrichta
AACTCAAAAAAAAAAAAAAAAAAAGAATGAGAACAACAGACACTGGGGACTCCTAAAGGCAGGGAAGGTAAGGGTTGAAAAGCTACCCAGTGGGTACTATGCTCATCACCTGGGTAACAGGCTCGATAGCAGCCCAAACTTCGCCATCACACAATATATCCATGTAGCAAACCTGTTCATATACCCCTTGGATCCAAAATGTTAATAATATATGACTTTGGTCTTAGACTTATCGAGTCTCAGGTCCCTTTGAGACTTCTTAGTGAACAGTGTAGAGTAGGCTGTTTAATATATGAGAGGTTAGAACTCGGGGACAAGGTCTGGACTGGAATTATACATTTAGGGGTTATGAGTATGTAAATGATAATTCAAGTCATGGAAATGAATGCAATTACCATGAAAAGTTTTCAGAATGAGTCCCAAGGGTCTCCAATATTTCATGACTAGGTAGAGGAGTTTGAGCTTACAGGGAGACAAAAAGGACCAGCCAGAGAAGTAGGAGAATATTTGAAGGAGGAAAATGTGATCAACAGTATCTGATGCTAAAGTTCAAGTAAGATAAAGAGTGTTTACTGAATCTAGTGAAATCACTGCTGACCTTACCGAGAGGGGTTCATTTGCGTAACTGACACAGATGCTAGGTCATAGTGAACTGAGGGGAGAAGAAAATAGAAACAGTGAATAAGGACAATGTTGAGAAGCTTGGCTATGAAGGAGACAACAGGGAGCTGGAACTGGAAGAAAATGTTAGGTCAGCTAAGGAGAATTTTTTTTTTACTCTTGTTTTTAAGATGGGAGAGATTTGAGTATTTTAATTGTCAAAGATAAGGATCAAGTTGAAAAAACTGATTGAGTAGTGCGATTTCCCTGGGAGGAAAAAGAGAATGAATAAGATGCAGAATATAGATAGAGAAATTATCTTTGGATAAGGGGAAAGATAATTCCTATTATGTAGAACAAGAGAGGAAAGGGATGGGTGCTGATATAGTCTGGTTTATATATTTAGAAGAGGGAATTTGAAGGAATTCTTGTCCAGTGACTTTAATTTTCCTACAAAAAGACAGTCACTGAGTGAAAAGATAGAGGTTAGAGGAAAGGGCTAAAAGTATAATAGTCATGGGAGAAGGGGAGAATAAGCCAGCGAGAGGAAGAGGAACTACTTGATATTAGTGACCATGAGTTTATAGTGATGCCATCTACTTTGCTATGTGACGTTCTCTAATAGAGTTTGCCCCTTGGAGGCAGGTGCCATTAAAACAGATTGTTGGTTCATTCAGTACTGAGATATCACCAGAATGAGGTGATGAGGGAAAAAAGCAAGTGAGGTGGTTTGGAGTTTGGCAAGAATATTATTGCAATGATGGACCATGGAATCTACTGATGCACCATGGAAAAGGATGATAGTTTGGGAGAAGTAAAAAAGTTCACCCTGAATGCTATTTTCCAATGATGTTTAAGAGTAGCTGTAGTAGGAGAAGTGTAACAAGCAAGTGTAACAAACAAGGTTGTATTTAGAGACTGAGATTCCTGAATTAGTGATTTTGAAGATGGAACAGATTTATTAATGGTAATGTTAAGGCTGACATATAAATGTCCTCAGTAGAAAAGTCAATTTTTGTAGCACTTGGAATTTTGCAAAATGAGAGTTTCACTTTTTGCACCATAATAGTGGTAGTAATATCTGAATCTGGGTTTCATTATTTTTGGTACTCCTAATTGTGAATTAGGGTAAATTTTCTCCTTCTTGACCCATTTTATGCCCACCCTGGTCTCCCATCAACTATTGTATGTGAACATTCCTCTCCTGACACTATTTGTCTTCCTTTCTCAATCCCTTGAATAGTGTTTTTGTTGTCAACCTCACTCCATCCAACAGTGAACTTTCACTTTCCATAGCATTATGTGTGGTTTATACCTGAGCCCTGGGAGAGACCTTGCACTTTGTTTTGTTTATTATCAACACAAGTGACTTCTGTCTTTAAGATTGACTCTGTGATTCAAAACTGGAAATTCAAGTGTGATGGTGAACAGCTGGCATGGGATATATTTGGCTGAGGATAGCCTTTCAAGGCCTGAAATCAGGCCCTATCCAATTCCTTCTTTAGCCTAGTTGGTACTAGGGCTGTCTTTGTTGAGCTTTGCTATTTATAAAGCATGTCTTTGAGTGGCATGATATAAAGACACCGTATTAGTTTTTTTTTAATTGCTGCCATAACAGATTACCACCAGTTTAAAAGTTTAAAACAACATAAATTTATTATCTTACAGTTTCTGTAGGTCAGAAGTCTTGGTGGGCTTGACTGGTTTCTCTGTTTCAGGTCTTTCAAAGCTAAAATAAAAGTGTCAGCAGGTACGAATTTTTATCTGGAGACTGGAGTGCTGTGAGGGGGTTAGGATCCACTTCCTGGCTCATTCAGGTTCTTTACAGAATTAAGTTTCATGTGGTTGTTAGATGAGGATCCTGTTTCCTTGCTGGTTGTTGGTTGGGAACCATTCTCAGTTTCCAGAGTCAGCCACATTTCTTGTCCTGTGGTCCCCTTCCTTCATCTTCAAAGTCAGCAATCATGGGCTGAGTCCTTTACAAGCTTTGAATCTCTCTGACCTCCTCTTAAGCTCTCTGACCTCCTTTTTCCTTCCTGCTTTCAGCCAGAAAAATTATCTGCTTTTAAGGAGTCATGTGACTAGATTAGACCCACATAGATAATCTATGAACATCTCCCTACCTAACATATGTATGTAATGTGTCTTTTTGCCCTGGTCAGGTTCCAGTTATTGTTTTTTGTTTCCAGTAGTTTAAAGATGATGTGCCTAGTTGTAGTGTCTATATGTATTCTGTTTGATGTTATCTGAGCTTATCCTTCTGAGTTTCCAATTATGTATATGTTGAACTGGTACATATTATCTCTCTTGGATGAACTACTTTTAAAACAATTCTTTCTTTTTTTATGATTGTGTTTTTTATTTCTGACTCATTTTGATTTTTTCTTTTTCTTTCCTTCTTTCTTCTGAAATTTTCATCTGATCATATATAGTGGCCACTTTTTCCACAAGACCCTTGAACATAGTTAACATAGCTATTTTAAATTTCCTTTGTGATAGTTCTAACATCTGTATCATATCAAAGTCTTATTTTGTTGATTGCTTTGTCTCTTGACAGTGTGTGTGTGTCTTTGTTTGTTGCTTCTTTGTAAATCTTATAATTGTTTTAAAACTGACATTTGTGTAGGACAGTAGAGACTGAGACAAATATAAAGCATGTGCCTGAAATAGCTTATATGCCTGAAAATTAGCATGTATTTTCTTTTGTTAGACCTTTAATGTGGTAGGTTGACATAATTGGGTCATTAGTTGAACTGAGTTTGTATTTGTTATTGCCATAGTTACCTCAATGCATAATAAGCTTCAAATTTTTCTAGCATTGCCTTGTAAATTCAGGACTGATATACCAGAGGGTATTTTTCTAAGTTGTTCTACCCTCTGCTTTTGTTCTTCCCTTTGCACCTGTACCTCAAAGAAGGTTTTCCTCCATGCTCTTAAGGTTCCCCTGGCTATTGTTACTTGTCATTCACTACTTATTAGCTTGTTGGCAAGGGGCATTGAGGGGTCCCTCTGTTGTTCTGTTGCAACCTTAGGCATAAGCAGGTACTGTGTTCTGGATGTCAGAAGTGTTCTTCTCCATGATCCTGCCTTACCCCTGGTGGAAAATTACTAATGGTCTGAGTCTAGAGAGTATTCCTGTTCCCTTCCATGAATAAAGCATATTTTCCTGTTTCTTTCTCCCAGCAACAGTGGATCTTCACCTGTGCCTTAGAGCAGTGATCCCCAACCTTTTTGGCATCAGGGACTGGTTTTGTGGAAGACAATTGTTCCACAGACTTGTAGGAGTAGGTTTTGGGATAATTCGAGTGCATAGTATTTGTTGTGCACTTTATTATTATTATTATATTGTAATATATAATGACATAATTGAACAACTCACCATTAAAAAAAGATGCACAGATAGAATTGATAAATAAGATAACAGGCAGGCCAGAACTGATAAATAAGCTAATGGGCAGGCCATGCACAAAATAAGTGTCAGATTCTGACTTAAAGCCTGCCACCAGATGCAGCTTGTACAACTGAAGCATATCAACTCACTTGCCACTCACTGCTAGGTTAAGGATATGAGTCTGCAGGCAATTGATTTATTATGGTCTCTGTGCAGTCAAACCTCACTGCTGATGTTAATCTGTATTTGCAGTCACTCCCCAGTGCTAGCATCGCCACCTCAGATCATTAAACATTAGATTCCTGTAAGGAGCATGCAATCTAGATCCCTTATATGAGCAGTTCACAATAGGGTTCACGCTCCTATGACAATCTAATGCCACCACTGATCTGACAGAATATGGAGCTCAGGTGATAAAGTAAGTGATGAGAGCAGCTGTAAATATAGATGAAGCATCGCTAGCTTGCCCACCACTTACCTCCTGCTGTGTAGCCTGGTTCCTAACAGGCCATGAACTAGTACTGGTCTGTGGCCCAAGGACTGGGGACTTCTGACTTAAAGCAACAAGGCAATTGTTCTTTCCTCTGTGGGGTTAGGCTTGTGTTCCCATAGGAAAGAATAGAGAGGGGTCTGGCTGGTGATTTATGACTTTGCCTTGCCTAGGCTTGCACTGTGGGAGACATTCTCAGGACTCTTTTGTTGCTCCTAATCTTTCCTGTAAATGACTGTAAGGTTTGTGAAGAATCCATGAGTGGGTGAAAACTCCACTTGTGTCCTTGGCTCTCAAGGGTTCTATAGTCTGATGGTAGTCTCCATTCCTAGGCCTTTAGAAATTCATTACAATTTTTAGCCAAATTTCTCTTACTAGCCTCTGTGTTATCCAGTGGCATATTCTTTTGGATGTACTTGTCTACTTGTCTTAGAGTTCAGGTTTTCCTGCAACTTTGGGTCTTTGATCAGTTTTGGAAACACTGCAAATTTGAAGATTGTTTAGTGGTTTGTGGGTATATTTGTTTGCTTATTTTGGGGTTTTGTTATAATATCCTAAGTGGAGACCAGGCATCCAAATGTTTCAGATAAGTTTTAGAACACTTTTACATTATATTCCTGTTTTAGAACTGCAGGTGTGCATTGCTCCTCTCATTAGTTTTCACAGTATGTACATTAGAGGATATTTATCATATGGAAAAATGGTCCTGGATAGAAATACAGTATCGCTTGTCCCTCTAGCTAAGTGTATCCTCAAAGTACATTTGCTCTTATGAAGCGAGGCTGCAAAGGAAGTACTTGTTCCAACAGTTGCTTCCCTCCCCTTACTCATGTTATCTCTCCTTTGTTCTCTTCTTCATTTCTTAATCAATGTATAGTATTTACCACCAGCTGTAAGTTTCCAAATTTGGACTATTTTTATGAACAATTTCACAAATAATAATAGACAGTTATGCTGATTCCCAGCACAATTTTTCTGCACCAGGGGCTGGGGCTGTGTGCCGTGGAGACAAGGGGCGGAGTTAAGAGTTGATTCCTCCTTGGCAGCAGCTAAACATCTCTGGGCTCCAGTTTGCTCACTTGTCTGGTGTTTCTCCTTTCTCACTGGCTGCTCTTCAGTCTCCTTTGCAGATTCATGCTCATGTCACCAGTCTCTTAAATTGGAGTGTCCCAGGACTGAGTCCTTGGATCTCTTCTCTCTTCTGTCTCCTCTCACTCCCTTGGTGATCTCATCCAGTCTTATGACTTTAAATACCATCTAAGTACTAACAAGCTGAAAATTTATATTTCCAACCCTGACTGCTCCTCTCAACTTTAGACCCATTTATCCAACTCCCTACTTAGTACCGCTGTTTGGTTTTCTAACAGACATCTAGGGTTTAGCCTGTCCAAAACCAAGCTCCTGTCTGCCTTCTACCCCAAACTTTCCTCTCCTGTTGTCTTTCCTAAGTCAGTTAAAGACAACTGCATCTTTCTATCTACTCAAGTCAAAAACAAACAAACAAGCAAACAAACAAGCAAACAAAAACCTGGAGACATCTGTAATTCCGTTTCCTTCTAAATCTCACATTTGATTTATCAACAAATATTTTCAGCTCTGCTTTCAAGTTTTATCTGGAATTTTGGGGCATCTATTTTTCTTACTCACATTCTCTCCCACCTTGATTTATTTATTTATTTTTATAGTCAATATTTTTTATTATGATATTGTGGGGTACAGTTAAGGGTTAGGTATACAAATATGCTTCATTCAGGCACCCTTGTTGATAAGAGGTGTCTCCCCATTCCCAGACAGATATTTACTCCCATTAATCCCATCTCCCTTCCCCTCCCCCCCCATAGTTTCCCACCACTGTCAGTCATTTTCTTATGGTAATACATTGGATGATCAAGGTCCACTATATGAGTGAGAACATGTGATACTCAGATCTTTGTTTCTGTGAGAGATCACTCAGTATTATAGACTCTAGTTCCATCCAGGTTGCTGCAAAATTCATGATTTTGTTCTTTTTTATGGCTATGTAGTATTCCATCGTGTATATGTACCATATTTTTTTAATCCAGTCCTATTTTGATGGACAGCATGGTTGCTTCCAGGTTCTTGCTGTTGTGAACAATGCCGCAATAAACATACATGCGCAGGTATCTTTTTGATAGAGTGATTTGAGTTCTTCAGGGTATATTCCCAGTAGGGGGATTGTTCAACGTCACTAATCCTCAAGGAGATGCAAATCAAAACCACACTGAGATACCACCTAACTCCAGTCAGAATGGCAATTATCAATAACTCAAAAAATAACAGTTGCTGGAGAGTGTGTGGTGAAAAGGGAACACTTTTACACTGTTGGTGGGAGTGCAAACTAGTGCAACAACTGTGGAAAACAGTATGGCGATTCCTAAAAGCTCTAAATATTGACCTCCCACCTTGATTTAAACCACCACCATCTCTTACTTGGATTATTGCTATAGTTCTCTAAATGGTCTCCCTTTTTTTGTCTCTCACAATATCCTTAACACAGCACCCAGAGTGACCTTGTTAAAATATAAATGAGATCTTACCATTCCTCTGCACAATTTTTTTTTTTTTTTTGAGTTGGAGTCTCACTCTGTCACCCAGACTGGAGTGCAGTGGCCGCTCCCAGCCACCGCAGCATCTACCTGCTGGGCACTGACGATCCTTCCACCTCAGCCTTCGAAGTAGCTGGAACTACAGGCGCGCTATCATGCCCGGCTAATTTTTGATTTATTGTAGAGATGAGGTCTCGTCAAATTGCCCAGGTGGGTCTCGAACCCGCGGGCTCAGGCAAACCACTCACCTCAGCCTCCCAAAGGCATGGGATTACAGGCTGAGCCACCGAGCCTGGCACAAAAACTTCTAATAACTTACCATCTCAGAGTAAAGACCCAAATCCCCTCAATCTCCTACATGGCCCTAATGATCTGGCCTAGTTACATCTGGCTTTGCCTCTTACTATTTCTTCCTCACTGCTCTTCCTACAACCATAGTAGTCAGACACGTTCCTCGCTCTGGGGCTTCGCACTTGGTCTTCCTTCAGCCTGCAATGTTCCACCCCTAAATATCTGAATGACTATCCTCTTTCATTCCTTCAGACCTTTATTCTAAATAGAAGCCTCCTCCATCTCCTCTTTCAAAGATCGTGCCCTTCCCCACCCTGACCCTTCTCAACTGCTTCTTGCTTGACTTTCTTCCATAGCATTTATTGCCATCTGTACTAGTCAGGTTATGCTAGATTATGCCTCAACAACAAACACCACCCAAATCTCAATGGCTTAAAAACAACAAAAATCCCATTTACTGTGCTTAGTCACATGATTACTGAATATGAATGGGGCCTCTGTTCTTTGTAATCACTCACGACCCAACTGGTCAATCATCCCCTTGCAGAAAAGTGAATAATAGAATTGGAGGTTCTTCTTTTCTTACCAAAAATTGAATGTGGCATATGTTCCTTTTGTGCAAAACTAACTAGAGGTGGCATATACCCCTTTAGTGAGAATTTGTGAGAAACTTACTGGTGAGAATTTGTTACCTGATCATGACTAATTTCAAGGAGATGGAGATGTACACTCCTTTCGTGTGTCCAGAATAAGAAAGAAATCAGATATCAAGAAGCAGTAGTGTTATCTGCATCAGCATCTGACATGCCATATGTCTTACTTGTTATTTCTTTATTTGTCTTTTCTCATTAGAGTGTAAATTCAATGAAAGCATGACCTTTTGTTGTTGTTATTCACTATTATTTTTGCTCCAGCATGTAGAAGAGAGCTAGATAATCAACAAATATGTGTTGAGTAAATGAGTGATTGAGTTTCTATAATAATTTTTTATAAAACCTACCTTCCCTATGGATTTGTCAATAGATGCAAAAAATTCCATGTGTAAAATATTGTCAATACTATTACTTATTGTTGCTATGGTATAATTCAAGACACAAGCAGAGAATAGTCAAACTTAAAATCTTATGAAGAGGAGAAACACATAGGTCAAATATCTAATATGGTTATCAGTACAGTTGCTAGATGTATGGAAATCTTCCATTATCATTTACAGAGGAAAAAATAGTCACACAATTAACATGTTGCAAAGGTAAACTGAATCATCACAGTCATTTGTGATAGTAAAGTTTGTCTTCATTTTTAATAAAAATCCACCCATCTTCAAGGAAAGAGAGATTCTAGGACCAGCCCTGTGTCTTGCCCTGCTCTGTGATGCCACTGTGACACCCATCTGACATGCTTTGAGTGTCGTACTCACACCTCTGTCGGGGACAGGACTGTGTTCCTTTCTTGGACCAAATCTGTTGTTTTACTGGGCAGACAGCAAGCCCCTAATGCTAGAAATATGCAGCTGGGATTCTCAACATCAAAATCACCGCTTCTGCCTGATGACACAGATGCTGATTGCTCTCTGTGTGGTTATGAGGAGACTTGCTGATTTTATGAGGGGAAACACGTCTTAGTTTCCCTGCCCAACCCCTTGCCAGTTGAGCTTTAGGATTCTGTAAAAAATAAGAAAAGCTGAAAAATGAAAGGAATGACAAACGCGCTTAATTTTGCCCTGGGCTTGGTGGAAACGTGCTGTTTCTTGATAAAAGTGAGAGCTGCTGATAGGCATTTTCCATGTGTGCTTTTGTGTCTTGTGGATTTATGTGATAATTAATCTGGCACTTCAATGGGGGCTCAGAATTGTGGAGGAGAAGTGTTCGCTGCCCCATGAGTTCTAATGCAGATGGGCTAATCCTTGCTACCCAAACAAATAAGATTTTCCATGCTAAGATTATCTACCCAGACCATCTCTGTGTGATATAAAGATCTGTGGAACAGCTTGGATCTTGTTTGGTCTCATACCACATGTTTTTGAAGGGAGTGGCTAAAACCCCCTTCAAAATATTACAAAGTAGCTGTCATTCCTTAACACAGTCAGTTTAGTGCTACTTTTATTTATTTAAATGAATTTTAACAGCGAAGGACAGAGGAAAGGGATAAGGAATAAGGAAAGGCTGCCAGGGAATAGCTGTTTTAAAAATAAATGCAATAAAGGGAATTTAGGGAGAGCATGTAAGTGAAAATAAGCCTTAAATTGATTAGTAGTGATTCTGTGACTAATGCCTAGCCAGTGACATTCTATCCAAAGAGCAATTCCAAGATTTCATGATTCCCAGCCCTCTCCAACCTTTTTATAATTTTGCCAAAAAATATCAGAGTTGTTGACCTTTTGGTGTGAAGTTAATGCTTCTTGTTTGTATTGTAAGTATTGGTTCCTTACGCCACATTAGAAAATAACAGTTCAGACAACAACTGAATTATTTCTAAAAGACAAATATCTCATGTGTATGTCTAAATGCCTTGTCTGAGGGAAAAATGTTCTGGTGAACACCAGAAACATAGTGCCTAGAATTACTACATCTGGCCCTTTGTAAATGAACTAATGCTTGGGAGGGAGAAAGACATTTCATTCTAAGAGCAAATTTACAATCTAGCCCAGGATATCTATTCAGCGTCACTATGAGAGAGGACAGAACAGATATGATTAATTTTAAGTTCCTCACAACTTTGAGGTTTTGAATATCTATGAACATGATCCTTCCATTTTTAATCCAACCAGTCTGTTTACTATTTCTTTCTTTATTTTATTTATTTTTTTCATAATCAATATATTTATTATGGTTTTGTGGGGTACAATTAAGGGTTAGGTGTACAATTACGTTTCATCAGGCACCCTGTTGATAAGAGGTGTTTCCCCAACCCCAGACAGATATTTGCTACTGCTAATCCCATCTCCTTCCCCCCCCCCAATAGTTTCCCAGTACTGTCAGTCATTTTCTTATAGTATTACATTGGATGTTCAAGGTCCATTATATGAGTGAGAACATGTGATACTCGGATCTTTGTTTCTGTGAGAGATCACTCAGTATTATAGACTCAAGTTCCATCCAGGTTGCTGCGAAATTCATGATTTTGTCCTTTTTTATGGCTGCGTAGTATTGCATCGTGTATACGTATCACATTTTTTAATCCAGTCCTCTTTTGATGGGCAGCATGGTTGTTTCCAGGTTCTTGCTATTGTGAACAATGCTGCGATAAACATATGTGTGCAGGTATCTTTTTTATAGAGTGATTGAAGT
>NW_007252013.1:0-2717 GCF_000164805.1 Carlito syrichta
AGTGTGGTCCTTAGTTGATCCTGCCCTCTCTTCCCCTGCTGGGGTGGGGCAGCTTTCTTTCGCATCTCCCACTTCCAAGTGAGAGCAGGACTGGGATGAATTGGTTTATATGCAAACTCCACAATTTCCTAGGATGATACTGGGTGGCCCTTAGAGCTTCCGGAACCAAATGGAAAGTGACAGATATCTAAGAAGTCAGCCCAGGAAGTGCCTCTGTGTTTCTTGGGTCGCACTGGCTCCTTCGTGATGTAGAGGTTGGCGTAGGAATGATTTTCTATTGTCTTACTCTCACGAGGCAGGAAATAGTGATGGGTCCATGGAGATATAGATGAATGTAGGGTCTCGCATGGTCCAGCTTGGTCGCTTCTTGTAATTCGGAGTCTCCACATGAGTCTTGAAAGAACCACGTTATCTACCTTCCCTCCTCTTTCATGTATGAGGTTACGGTATATAACATGCCCAAGTATGTTCCACACTTTGCTTTTGTGACTTGACAAGGTGCAGATGAGACTATTTTATATTCCCTTACAAACTATTTCCCCCTCAGTAAACGTCATCAACATATCCTTTTAGTGTACTTGAAAATGTTCATGTAAAGAGTTAAAAATAAAGGAATTTGAAAAGAAATCTGCTTTACACATGCTGGATTTGAGATGCCTTTTGGTGTGTGAGTAGAAATGTCACGAGAGAAGTTGGATATACAGGTCTGCTGCTTGACTACACCAGGCTCAGAGGTAGAGCTCGCAGGAGAAGTCATTATACTCCTCAGAGCCAAACCTGGGATCTGAAAGTTTCTGCTTGGGAGCTGCCAGTATGGAAGACGGGGCCAAGCGTATCAATTGAGAATGCTCCTGAGTGAGACCATGACTGGGAGGCAGTCCTGGGGTCATTGGCTGGCCGGTGCTTGGGAGTCTCCACCATGGGGATCTGTGGATGGCCAACAGCATGAGGAGGGGTCTGATAGCCACGTGAGGTGAGCAGAGGGAACTCACAGAACAGCATGCCCACACGCTTGAGTTCTTGCCACCAGTGTTTTGTGTTCGTTGCCATTATAAGTCTCCAAGTGCTAGAAATCCACTTATATTTCTGCTCCTCGAGGGGCTTTGAGCAGACAATCAGAAAGGTTTCCAGCTCTTTGGAAAGCAGGGGGATCCCAGCTTTACCTTAAAAATCGTTACATGTGCTGGAAAGAAGTTGATTCAAGTGTATGTGCCAGAAAACCAGACGGGGACCTCATGTCACTGGGTGCTCTGGGACCTGTGCAACATTGCTGCATCCTAGGCGCTTGGCAACTCCTGTTAAGTTAAAAAGCAGCTCTCATTTAATACAATGATCTGCAGGTTTTTCCATGTACACCCCCTTAATAAAAAGAAATTTGTACACGCTCCCTCCATGTATGCATACAATTGTTTATGTAGAGTGCTTCCATGCACCCCTGCACTGATGTAATTGGTGTATTCAAAACATGCAGGGAATTAGGGCATTTCCTGTAGGATTTGGTGGCACACACCAGAGACTGTTTGTCTTTCTGGAGACGTAGGAGTTGGGTCTCTTCTTTCCTGGTGCTGGTGATACTCCCTTCAGGTTCTCGTGTGTGTTATCTGAGCAGTTTTTAAAAATTCTGAGGCCCAAAGGAAACTGTACATTCAGGGCTGATATTAAGTATCCAGGAGTGCATAAATGCAAGCTCTAATAATCATGGGAACCTTCTTGACTGAGCAGGTGTGACCCTGGTCACTGCTGGTCACTGCTGATGCACACGTTTGACATCACAGTGTTCAGGGTTAAAGTTGTGTTAGAATACTGAACTTGCTGTGTTTCTGTGTCTTTCAGATAACATTAAAGTGTCAGTAAATGATTTCATCATCAAGGCAGCAGCTATTACCCTTAAAGTAAGTAGCAAACTTCAGGTAATTTCAGCTCCTCAAGTAGTTTCATGTCTCGGAATGTCTATAATGATAAATAGAATGCTTGCTTTTAAATCACAAAAATGTTACAATTTTGTCAGTAAAAATATCCTGTCAGTCACCCTTACTTTCACATGAAGACCCTGTGACTCTAAAGGGCTCACCGTGAACTGGCCCAGAGCAGGCTCCATTTCTCAGCCAACGCTAGCTGGTGCCATCTTGGCTAAGGGCAGTCTCAGCTGAGATCCAGCAGAGGCCCAGGGATTTCTGCTCTCACTCCAGCTGGGGAGACACAGGCACGTCCGGTGTGAAAGAGCAGAGGAGAAAGGTGCCAGGGTCAGAGTGAGCGGAACCTTTTCCAGATGCGTGACCAGTGAAGTTCCAACCAGATGGGATGGAGAGTGACCAGAGGAAAGAGAGGTGAGCCCAAAGGTCCACACAGGGACTGCAGGCGCCCTGCTGCAGGCCCTGAGGGTGGAGCATGGTGAGCGAGGAGTTAGGAGGAGGGGAGAGGGTGGGAATTGAAACTTAAAAAGGAGGAGGAGAAGGGAGGTCAGAGCACAGATCTGGGAGAGGAGGGCAGGGTGACCAGAGCACAGGAGGCCTTGGGGAGGAGAAGGGAGGCCAGATCACAGGAGGCCTTGGGGGGAGGATGGAATAGAGCTGAAGGCTGAGGACTCACCTCTGTGGGGATTTGAGCCAAGGGCTCAGGCAACATGACTTGGCCTTGATGGGAGGGCCAAGTGCTGGGGCACTGTGTGAGGCAGTGGGGCCTGCCACAGGGCTGTGGATGACAACAGTGGCCCTGCC
>NW_007252014.1:0-27652 GCF_000164805.1 Carlito syrichta
CCAAGCTGTTTTGATGATTGTAGCTTTATAGTAAAGTTTGAAATCTGGTATTGTGATACCACCTGCTTTGTTTTTTTTTGCTGAGGATTGTTCTGGCTATTCTTGGATGTTTGTGTTTCCATATGAATTCCTGTGTTGTTTTTTCTAGGTCTGAAAAGAATGTTGTTGGTAATTTAATGGGTATTGCATTGAATTTGTAGATTGCCTTAGGTAAGATGGACATCTTCACAATGTTGATTCTTCCGATCCATGAGCATGGGATATTTTTCCACTTGTTCATGTCGGCTTTGATTTCTTTGAGCAGTGTTTTGTAATTTTCATTGTAAAGGTCTTTCACGTCTCTGGTTAGGAAGATGCCAAGGTATTTCATTTTTTTTGTGGCTATTGTGAATGGAACTGTGTTTTTTATTTGGGTTTCTGTTTGTTTATTATTGGTGTAGAGAAATGCGATTGTCTTTTGTACATTTATTTTGTATCCTGAGACTTTGCCAAAGGCTTTTATCAATGTAAGGAGACCTTTGACAGATTCTCTTGGGTTTTCAAGGTACACCATCATATCATCTGCATAGAGAGATAACTTGACTTCCTCTTTTCCTATTTGAATACCTCTGATTGCCTCCTCTTCTCTGATTGCTTTAGCCAGGACTTCCAATACTATGTTGAACAGGAGGGGAGAGAGTGGGCATCCTTGTCTAGTTCCAGTTTTCAGGGGAATTGGTTCCAATTTTTGTCCATTTAGGAGTATGCTGGCTGTGGGTTTCTCGTAGATGGCTTTTACTATTTTGAGGTATGTTCCCCGTATGCCTAGATGTTCAAGGGTTTTTATCAAGAAGGGGTGCTGGATTTTATCAAAAGCTTTTTCTGCCTCTAGTGATATGATCATGTGGTTTTTGTTTTGACATCTGTTGATGTATTTAATTACATTTATGGTTTTACGAATGTTGAACCAGCCTTGCATGCCAGGAATGAAGCCTACTTGGTCATGGTGGATGATTTTTGAGATGTATTGCTGAATCCGGTTTGCTAGCATCTTGTTGAGAATTTTAGCATCTATGTTCATCAAAGATATTGGCCTGTAGTTCTCTTTCTTTGTTGGATCTTTACCTGGTTTGGGTATCAATGTGATGTTGGCTTCGTAAAATGATTTGGGGAGAGTTCCATCTTTTTCAATCGCCTGGAATACCTTCAGTAGGATTGTTATCAGCTCCTCCTTAAATGTCTTGTAGAATTCTGCTGGAAAGCCATCTGGATCAGGGCTTTTTTTTGTAGGAAGTTTTCTTATTACGTGGTCGATTTCCTTGATTGTTATTGGTTTATTTAGGGTCTCAATTTCTTCTTGTTCCAACTTAGGTAGGTTGTGAGATGTCAGAAAGTCTTCCATTTCCTTAAGGTTTTCAAGTTTGTTTCCATACAAGTGTACGTAGTAGTCTCTAATGATAGTTTGTATTTCTTCAGGGTCAGATGTGACTTCATCTTTTGTGTTTCTGATTATGCTTATTTGGTTTTTTTCTCGTTTTTTCTTGGTCAGTCTAGCTAGGGGACCATCAATCTTGTTTACCCTTTCGAAGAACCAGCTTTTTGTTTCATTGATTTTTTGTATTATCTTTTTGTCTTCTATGTCCTGGATTTGGGCTTTTATTTTGGTGATCTGAATTCTTCTGCTGAAATTAGGGTTTTTGTGGTCTTGCTTTTCCAGCTTCTTTAGGTGGCTTGTTAGGTTGTCAATTTCTGTTCCTTCCATTTTCCTCATGTGTGTTTGTAGGGATATAAATTCCCCTCTTATTACAACTTTTAAGGAGTCCCAGAGATTTTGGTAAGATGTTTCTTTATTTTCATTTGTTTCCAGGTATCTTTTGATCTCTATTTTGATGTCATCATTGACCCAGGAGTTATTTAGCATCATGCTGTTTAGTGTCCATGTCTTTGTGGGTTTTGGGGGGACCTTGTTGGTGTCAATGTTTATTTTTATTCCACTGTGGTCCGAGAAGGTGCATGGTAGAATTTCAGTCCTTTTAAATTTGCTTATACTTGATTTGTGTCCAATTATGTGGTCGATCTTAGAATATGTTCCATGTGGTGATGAGTAGAATGTGTATTCTGTGGTCTTTGGATGGAGTGTTCTATAGATATCAATTAAGTCCATTTGGTCCAGAGTCTCATTGAGGTTCCGGATCTCCTTGCTGATTTTTTGTCATGATGATCTGTCTAAGGTTGTGCGTGGTGTATTAAAGTCCCCAGTTATTATGGTGTTAGAGTCAATGTCTTTCTTTAGTTTTCCTAGAAGTTGCTTTATGAATGTTGGTGCGCCTATGTTTGGTGCATATATGTTTAGGATAGATATTTCTTGTTGATGGAGTGAACCTTTTATCATTATGTAGTGGCCCTCTGTATCTTTTTTAATTTTTGATAGCTTAAATGGTATTTTGTCTGAAATTAGGATCGCGACTCCTCCTTTCTTTTGTGTTCCATTCGCCTGAAAATTTGTTTCCCATCCTCTTACTTTGAGTCTGTGTATGTCCTTTCTAGTGAGATGGGTCTCTTGAAGGCAGTATATTGTTGCCTGGTGATATTTTATCCATTTTGTCATTCTATGTCTTTTCAGTGGTGCGTTTAGTCCATTCACATTCAGACTAATTATTGAAATGTGAGAGTTCGTCCCTATCATGGAGTTCTTATTGAGTTATTGTTCTTCCACTTGGTTTTTTCTTTTTTCTTTTTCTTTTTTTTTTGTCTTTCTTTTGCTTTTGGAGTTGGTTTGTGTATATTTTATTCTTTTCCCTGTACTCTTGTGAAGAACGTTGTTCTTTTTTCCTTTTCTTCTGTGTTTAGTACTTTCTTAAGTGTTTCATGTAGAGATGGTTTTGTGGCTGCATAAGTTCTTAGGGATTGGATATCTGGGAAAGATTTTAATTCTCCCTCACTGATGAAGCTTAGCTTGGCTGGGTAGGTTATTCTTGGTTGAAATTGTTTATCCTTTAGGACTTTGAAGATAGGGCTCCAAGCTCTCCTAGCCTGCAGGGTTTCTGCAGATAAATCTGCTGCTATTCTGATTGGTCTTCCATGGTGGGTGATCTGGCCTTTTTCTCTTGCTGCCTTTAGGATTTTTTCTTTTGTGCCTACTTTATTTAGGCGAATTATTATGTGTCTAGGAGTTGGTCTTCTCATTTGTTGTCTTGCGGGGGTTCTCTGAATCTCTTGTGTTTGAATTTTTGTATCACTGATTAGATGAGGGAAATTTTCTTGAATGATCTCGTGGAAAGTTTGTTCCAATGTGGTCTCTGTTTCTCTTTCTGCCTCAGGGAGTCCGATTATTCTTAGTTTAGGCCTCTTGAGGTAGTCACTCATCTCTTGAAGGTTTTGTTCTGTCTTTTTTAGCTTATTTTCTGTGTTTTTAAGAGTTTGGGTTATTTCTATATTTTGGTCCTCAAGCTCTGAGATTCTTTCTTCTGCTTGGGTAATTCTGCTTTCCATGCTTATCAATTTGTTATTTATTTCATTCACAGTATTCTTTATTACTGTTATCTCAGATATCAGCTCCTTCCTAGTTTCTTCTTGTGTCTCCTCAATTCTTTTTAATCTCTCCATTATTGTTTTGATATCTACATTTGCATTTTGAGACCCTTCATTCTGGGGACTTTTCATTGTTTGTATTCCAAAGTCAGTTTTCTCATTGTCTGCTCTCCCAGGCGTCTGGGAGAGACCCATACTCTTCTTTTGGTTTTTCTTCATTTCTGTAGATTTTTCTCCCTTTACCCCTTTCCCTCCCCCTCTTCAATTCTGTTTTTGAGGGAAGGTGGGGTTGCTTTTATTTCTCTTCTGCAATGACCTGTTCTTCCTTATGAGGGTCTTCTGGTTTTGTTCACTTTTCCCTCTGCTTTACAGTCTGTCTATTCAGCAGTTTGCAGTCTTGGTCCGTTCAGAGAACCTCACCAGTTCACCTATGCCGTCGCCATCTTGCCCCATCTCCCTTGAATCGAAAATATTTTTAAATGTTCTAGGATCTGTAATTAAAATGAAATGTCAAAGGGTACCAGTGTATCATAGCATTTTTCTTTATAGTTTCTTAATGAATTACTAGTATCCACCATGTAATTCTTTTATTCTGAAAACAAATTAGAAAAAAGCACCTATACTTTTAAATCAGTCTTCAGTTCTAATACACCTGCTAACTGTCCAATTTTCCTCGTACTTCTTTCCTTGTGTACCTTTTTTCATGATATACCCCTTCAGCGCTCCTTGCTTAGCTAAATCTTCACTGTCCTGATGGAAGTCCCTGCCAATATTTCTCAAAATAGTTTACACAAAACACTAGTTACATGATCTGTTATTAGATATCATGGACTTCTTGGTCAAATAAATTTGGAAAACTCAAATGACACATTTTAACCAGGTTTGTTGTAGTGTTTTTAAATTTCAATAATATCTCAGTCTTCAGTTTGCTGATAATCCATTGTGATTCTTCAAGATGACAGTTTATTGTGCACTTTCTCAAACAATTTTGCCCATATTTTCAAAAAATATTTTATGGGACAAGTGATCTTGTATCCTTCAGCCTTTTAAAAAAATATCCTGTTAAAATAACTCAAATTACCATCCCATTGTCCTCTCCCAGGTAAGCTTCTTAAGGGAACTTGCATCCTCTTTGTGCTTCTTGGTCTGGTCTCATTTAATTCTTGATTGCTACTACCTTATTTTGCTCCTAATACCTGCTGTTCTATCTCTTCTTTCTTCTCAGTATGAACTAGCTCCTCCTTTCCTAATGATGAAGGAGATTAAAGCATAGTATAGGACAGGGAACGAATTAAAACTGGAAAACTTAGATAACTATATATTTAATGTAATCCTCCCAAACTACCACTTTTGTTATTTATTTCTTTGTTTTAAGGGAGTTTGGGTCTGATGTCATGTATGTCTGAGTTAAAGTCTTAAGTTTCTCCATGGCAGAAATCCAGCCATATTTCTCCCTCGTACTCATCCTGCTTCCATGTTGCTTTGTGATAGTGTTCTAGACTCTTTCCTGAACCAATAATACTATCAAGAGATACCATTATTTTTTCCATAATAAAAATGGATGAAGATACTTTCAAACATTTTAAAACTGAATACATAGTTTATGGGTTTACTGTCTTGAGTGGAGCAGGCTGTGCTACAAAAATGGTAAATACTCAGAGCTTCCCTTTAAAACAGCAATATATCGTGTTTTCCAACTTTAATCATCTTATTTAAGCTATGTCATTAATGTATAACATGCTTCTTAAAGCCAAGTTATTTTGCTAAATATGGGAAGTCTAGAATCTCAAGATTTGTCCCCTACCCACAAATAACTTAGTAGTAATAGAGAAAAGAAATCTGAAAGGATAGCATGTAGAGAGATGAACAATACAAGAAGTTACTTCAATAAATATCCTATGTTAATACATGTTTACAAGGTTAAGTATCCCTTGTCTGAATGCTTGGGACCACATGTGCTTCAGAATTGGGTTTTTTCCAGATTTGGTATTATTTGCAGTATACCAGTTAAGCATCTCAAATTCAAAAATTGGAAATGTTCTAATGAACATCTCTTTTCAGCATCATATTTGGTACTTAAAAAGTTTGATTTTGGAGGATTTCATATTTTTGAATTTGGGATACTCAACTTGTATTATATAGAACAAGCAATGTTTTTGGTATACAGAGGCAAAAGAGACTCAGGCCAAAGTGCTCTGCAGAATTTTCAAAAATGGTTAGACCTAGTTTTGAAAGTTGACTAAAGTTACTAATTAAGGAAGGGTGGAGAGGGCAAGAGCAGAGGCATCCAGGAAGAACACACAGGATATGTTTACAGGGTATGAGGCTGAGAGTTCTGGAGGACATTTAGTAATTTCAAGAGATGTCAGATGTTATATATGAAATACACACAAAGTTTAGTATTCTGAAATTTTTTATACATTTACAGATTACACGGTCTGTACGCGCGCACGTGTGTGTGTGTGTGTACTCTTGGATACAAATGGAATCAACAGAATATATCATGAGTATCTTTCCACATTTCTACAACAGCAGATCTTCAGAATATTCTACTGTTTGATATTTCATCAAACGGATGAAAACATTTAAAATAAACTTCATAAAAGACTCAGAAGTACTAAATGGAGGGAAGTGAATATAGATAAGAACATTCTGCTAGATAATCTAGTTTATAAAGTATTTTCACTTTTTAGCTTCCTTTCCCAGAAAGCTGCTCTCCTTGTTTCTGATTTGCCTCTACAGAGCCAGAGAGGCCAGCTTACTTAACTCCCTGGGGAAAAACCCAGGTCAGCCATCCAAGTTCATTTTCCTGTCTGATAGCATCTTCCATAGATAATTGATATCAGAATGCTATCCTTTCCTACAGGAGTGTGACCTTACTTACCCCTTGACTTCTACAAGACAGTGATATGAGAATATAGTACTCCAAGCCTGATATCAGTGTAGGAGATAAGCTCATGCTGTGGGGAGAGAACTAGTCTTTTCGTTCCCTGAGATTGAACCATGGTCCGCTAAGGTTCTGTTTGGTCCTTTGATTCTGTTATTTTGTAAGTACTTCCCTTGGAGTCTATGAAAGATAAGTTCCAGGACCTCCCTCAGATACTAAAATCCAAGGACTCTCAAGTCCCTGATATAAAATGGCATAATATTTGCATGTATCCTATGCACATGCTCCAATATAGTTTGAATCATCTCTAGATTACTTATAACATCAAATAAAATATATATGTAAATAGTTATTATACTTTATTATTTAGGGAATAATAACAAGGAAGAAAGTCTGTACATGTTCAGTACAGATGCAAATTTTTTTCTGAATATTTTTGATCCCCTGTTAGTTGAATCCACAGATGCTGAATCCACAGATGTAGAAGTCCAACTGTACTTGCTAGGCTGTCATTTGAGTGAAAGCTGTGATTTGTTTTATGCAGAACTAAGACCATTGACTGGAAGATATAAGAGGATAGATATTTGTAATTTAAAGAACTTCCTAAAAGTATAACAAAGAGGTGCTTTTATACTAATTCTTGAAAGTGATCCCCAAATCATTCATGATGCCCAATATCTCTCTCCAACGTTGATATTCGGTAGGTAGAATTGGCTGGTGGGAAGACTATTTTAAAGTAACTGGAAGAAAGGATATTGTAAGATGGTTTGCATTTAATTTTTTTAGCCTAACATATAATTCACCAAACTAATACTTTGCTAGCTGACCTTATGTCAGGCAACCATTTTTCAGAATAAACTATAGAATATAAGGGAAAAGTTGAAGTGAAGAAAACCTATGCTATTTGGTACTTAGATTTTTGTGGCCCTTGAATGAATATAATCTAAATTGATGTGAGTTGAGAGTTCTGGCTTTTTAAACTTTTCTTTGACCTCAAAATTTAAGTATATGAGTTAAAGTCTAATTCCAAATATTAAGTTCTAGGTAAATTAATATAGAATATGATTTTTTAAAATAAAAAACTCAGGATATTTATTTTGTTTATAAAAACCAACAACTTAATGCCAAGTAAGGAGTCTGAGAAATGAAGTTATAAATCCTGCTCTTGAAGGAAATAGGAGATAAAATAGAAGTGTGAGTTTTTTCCCCACTGGTTTTAAGTATGACATTTTCAAATAGTGACTTTTTATCTTTTTCTTTAGAGACTGCTGTGCTACAGAAAAGGATGTGACTTTCAGAATAACCTTGAGTGAGAAGGATGAGTCCAGATGTGCCTCTGCTGAATGATTACAAGCAGGACTTCTTTCTGAAGCGCTTTCCACAGACTGTTCTTGGAGGCCCTCGACTCAGATTAGGCTATTGTGCCCCTCCTTACATATATGTTAATCAAATTATCCTTTTTCTAATGCCGTGGGTTTGGGGTGGCATAGGAACACTTTTGTATCAGTTATCCATCCTGAAAGACTATTATACAGCAGCACTTTCAGGTGGATTAATGCTTTTGACTGCAATTGTCATCCAGTTCACAAGTTTATATGCCAGAAACAAATCAGTGACGGTGGAAAGAATACTAACCACAGATATCTTAGCAGAGGAAGATGAGCATGAGTTTACAAGTTGTGCAGGTGCTGAGACTATCAAATTTTTAATTCCTGGCAAGAAATATATAGCCAACACAGTTTTTCATTCTGTCCTTGCTGGGTTAGTGTGTGGGCTTGGAACATGGTATCTGCTCCCAAATAGAATAACTTTGCTGTATGGCAGTATGGGAGGCACTGCTCTACTATTTGTCTTTGGGTGGATTACATTATGTATAGGAGAATATTCATTAATTGTAAACACAGCTACAGAGACTGCAACTTTCCAGACACAGGATGCTTATGAAATCACTCCTCTTATGAGACCTCTTTATATTTTTTTCTTTGTTTCTGTGGATCTTGCACACAGGTAAAAACCTACCAAATATTTTATAACTAATTTTGGTTTTAAGTACACATAGTAAGAGAGCTCTCCTTACCATTAAAAAAAATGAATCTATGGATAAAAAATCAAGAACAAACCACTGGGTGACAGGTTGTTTTAATCCTAATCTCTGCAAAACACTCATACTAAAACAGCAATTAAATCTTGTTGAAGAGTCAAAAAAATACATTTTAAGATAAATAAGCAACTTTTCAATTCTGTGTTTCACTTTAAATAAGGAGCTTTGAATCTATAAGCTAGCTAGTCTGAAACCTGTATAAAGATGGCAGAGCTTTCCTGTGGAAAGGAAAGGGAAGAACTTAAAATTTATACACAAATATGTGCAGATTGAGTGAATTTAAGATGAATAGAAAATTAATTTCTAATTCTGTGATAATAACAATATTAGAAAGAATATTAATTTTTTTAAGAGACCAGTTTGTTATAGAAAATAGTTTAACAAACATACTTGTTCACAGAATTGTTTGATAACCCCTTTTGCTTGCCTTTCTAAATCTGACTTTTCTATTTCTGTAGATTGCAGTTTTCTCTTTCCCAGGTTAGTGTCCAGGTAGAAATGTTCAGGCATGTTATGAACTCAATATTTATGTCTCTCCAAATTAATATATTGAAGTCCTAAACCCCCCCCAATATGATTATATTTGGAGATGAGGCCTTTGGGAGGTAATTAGATTATGAAGGTGGGGCCCTGATCTGATAGGATTAGTGCCCTTATGAGAAGAGGCGCCAGAGAGCATGATTTTACTCCCTCTGCCATGTAAGGACACAGCAAGAAGGTGGCCCTCTGCAAGCTAGGAAGAGAGCTCTCACCAAAGCCTGACCATATATGGGCAACCTGACCTTGGACTTCCAGCCTCCAGAACTGTGAGAAAACAAACTTCTGTTGTTAAGCCATCATGTCTATGGTATTTTGTTGTGGCAGCTCACACTAAGATATTAGTATTGAGAAGTGAGGTACTGCTGAAACAAATACTTAAAAATGTGAAAGTGGCTTTGTAACTGTTCGAAAGGCTGGAAGAGTTTTGATGTGCATATAGATGTTAAGAGTGATTTTGATGAGGTCTCAGATAGAAATGAGGAACATATTATTGGAAACTAGCAGAAAAGCAATCCTTGTTATACAGTTCCAAAGAACTTGACTGAACTGTGTCCTAATGTTTTGTGGAAGGTAGAATTTCAGAATGATAAAATGGGATATTTAGGCAAAGAGATTTCAAAGCAAAGTGTTGAAGGAGCAGCTTGGTTTCTCCTGACTGCTTACAGTAAAATGCAAAAGGAGAGAGGTTAGTTGAAGAAGGAATTGTTAAGCAAAAACCAACCAAACAAAACAATAGAACTTGAAGATTTGTAAAATTTTATACTATATATCTATATTGCCAAACATCAGGAACCATGCTATTGTTTAAGTCATTCAGTCTATGGTATTTTGTTATGACAGCCTAAGCTAAGTTTAAGACATTTAAAAATATTTGGTTTGTGTACCGAGACTGACCTCTTCTTGAGTGTCTATTTGCTGTTTCTGAACTCATAATCTCTTCTAATTATGCTACATTTACGAGCCAGAGGACAATGTAATGCACGTAGTTCCTCACCTAATCAAATGTGTAGGAGAATTCATCAGTAGGGAATCCATTTATATTTGGTTTCTTAATACCACTGTCATTTACTAACTATAACATATATTACATTAAATGTTTGATTTTGAAAAGCTAACAGTAAAATTGGGTTTAAATGTGCGTGTATACATGTGACCCCCTTTAAAAGATTTAATTTTATGAGATTATTTTCAGAATTCAGATTCTTGAGTTACTTTATCACTATACCATTTCTGAAATCAGAAATTATATGCCTGCTATAATCTTTGTGTTTAAATGATGTTCTAAGTTCTTAAATGTTTGTTTGTTTGTTTATTTATTTATTTTGGAATTGGAGTCTCACTCTGTCGCCCAGACTAGAGTGCAGTGGCATGCTCCTGGCCACCGCAGCCTCGACCTGCTGGGCTCAGGCGATCCTTCAGCCTCAGCCTTCCAAGTAGCTGGAACTACAGGCATGTGCTACCATGCTCAACTAATTTTTTGATTTATTGTAGAGACGAGGTCTCACCGTGTTGCCCAGGCTGGTCTCGAATCTGTGGGCTCAGGCAATCCTCTCACCTTGGCCTCCCAAAGTGCTGGGATTATAGGCATGAACCACCATGCCCAGCCAGTTCTTTAATTTTTTTAAAAAATCGGTTAATTTTTAATTTTGTCTTGACTTTCTATATTACTCATTATTGAATGAAAGCACATAAAAGTTTTTTTTTTTTTTAACAAAATTTTATTGGATTTAATACAGTTATAATGCCTAAAATTTTGATAATTACACTGTCTTTTTGTGGTGCTGGAAACGATCAACTGCTTCAAGATGAAGCTGAATATCTCCTTCCCAGTTACTGGCTGCCAGAAACTCATTGAAGCAGATGAGGAACATAAGCCTTGTACTCTGTATGAGAAGTATGTAGCCACAGAAGTTGCTGCTCGTGTTCTGGGTAAAGAATGGAAAGGTTATATTGTCCAAATCAGTGGTAGGAACGACAAACAAGATTTCGCCATGAAGCAGGGTGCCTTAACCCATGGCTCTGTCTGTCCACTGCTGAGTACAGGACATTCTTGTTATAGACAGAGGAGAACTGGAGAAAGAAAACACAAATGTGTTCGGGTTTGCATTGTAGGTGACAATCTGAGGGTTCTCAACTTGGTTATTGTTTTTTTAAAAAGGGGAGGAGAAAAGGATATTTGTAGGCTGACTGGCAGTATAGTGCCTCATTGCCCAGGACCAAAAGAGCTAGCAGAATCCTCAGACTTTTCAACCTCTTTAAAGAAGATGATGTTCTTCAATATGTTGTAAGAATCTTAAACAAAGAAGGTAAGAAACATAGGACCAAAGCACCTAGGATTTAGTGTCCTGTTACTCCACATGTCCTGCAATACAAATGCCAGTGTATTGCTCTGAAGAAATAACATATTAAGAAAAATAAGGAAGAAGTCACAGGATATGCTAAAATTTTGGCCAAGAGAATGAAGGAGGCCAAAGAAAGATGCCAGGAACAGATTGCCGAGAGAGACAGTCCATCCTCTCTGCAAGTTTCAACTTCTGAGTCTAGTCAGAAACGCAATTTTCTAAGTAACAAATCAGGCTTCACAAAATAATAAATTTGATATTACAAAAAGTTTGTTTTTTGTTTTACTATAGCTAAAAGAAAAGGTAGTCCTCACATCTGCTAATTTTAAAGAAGAAAATGACTGGTTTATCCAGAAAAATTACCTGCTTTTGCACAATTTTAGCTGTGGCTAACAAAATAATAGAATTGAGATGATCTGTATACAAGGTGTGGTACTACAGCCAAATTAAATGATATATGAAATGCATGCACTCTTCAAATTTAGACAGTTGTTGGATATATCAAATTGCTTATTGTTTTTAATTCAGAGGATGTGAAAGAAAACTGAAGACTTGAGTCCCACGGTGTAGTAACCTTTCTTTTGCCATTTTGTATTCTACCCAGCACAATTGTGTAATAATAATTTTAAATGTCTTTTTCTGTTCATTTTAATTTTATCAAAGACAAACAATGAATCTACAATGCTTATTAGCTCAGTGACTCTCAGGAATTGTTTGAATGAATAATACACATTTATATCATCTTAGCCGCTGTAAAAACACAGCTTAATTCTTGGCATGTGGAACTTAATGTGTGTGCAGAATCTGAAATACTTTTATACTTGTTAGGTTCAAAACAAAGTTTTTAAGGGATGAAAATTTTTACCCTAGAAAATTCCTGTTACATTATCAGAAATATTAGAACTTAAACAATATTTTTATATAAAAGAATCACAATAATCATCCACTTAGGGCTGAGTCATATATACAGGAGAATAATCAGTGTTTGGTTACTTCAATTACATGTGCCTATATTTATTTATAATACCCTTGTATATAAATACTGTGTCATTGTTTATTTAAAAACAAAGAGATATAGAAATGGAGTCTAGTTTTGGTAAAATTCTGAAGTATACATTAATTTTATGCAATTTATTCTATACTTGAGTATGTTTGCAAGAGAAGCGTTGTCTTGGGGAACAACAACAAACACTGTACAAGTCTGCATGTTTTCCTTCACCTTCCTGTAGCTTATGTGGCGTTTGATTTTCTTGATTTTTGTTACTTGAGTGTTTTCTTCTCAGAATGAAATGAATTTTATTTTAAAACTACACTATAGAAAGTATTGCTTTTTAATTTAGCATCACATTGTTAACCTTGTGTTCAGTATTTCTCTGTAAAAATTTGAAGGGCATATATTATGAGAATGCATTAGCTGGCATAAATGTGGGCAAACATATTCCATACATAGTCGCTATACATTTGCTTTTGGGCTGTCAACATATATGAGGGCTACCAAAAAAAAAAAAAACACCTCGGAATTATCTTTTAGATGTTGAGCCCCTTGTAGTACAGGCTTCCCCTGCAATGTAAGTGTTCTAGGAATCCATCGGCATCAGTGTACCAGCTAACTTTGTAAGAGGCTGTTTGACTTTCTTTCAACACATTTACCCATTTTATGATAAGTGATTTACAAGCACGTCTGCCCACACTGCACTGAGTGTTTAGCAGTTTTTGAACAAGAACGGCATGACCCCCATATTCACCCCACTCTATTTACCTGATCACACCCCAGCTGAGTTCTCCCTCCCCCACCCATGAAAAAAATCTTTAAAGGTGAAACAAAAAACAGCAGAAGCACTAAAAGGCATAACTATTGACGAGTTCAAAAACAGCAGTGGAAAAAGCATCTCAATAGGTGTGTTGCATCAGACAGTATTTTGAAGGTGACTGAAATTTATATAACAATAAATACACACTTTTAAATAAATTCTAGGTTTTTTGTCCCATCCCTAATACTTAAATGGGTAATTATTACAGAAGTTGTCTTTCTCCTTGACTTTTATTCCTAGTATCAGGTATTCAAATATAGTTATGCTGTATTTTGAGATTTAGTTTTCTCTTTTGAAAATTATCTTTGGAATTTCATATGTACTGTCATCTTGTTGGTCTCTGGACCTCATGTTTGGTTAGCCTTATCCAAAAAAGTAGCAATATGTTGATAATGTTTATGCTATTATATTTTAAAACTATATTAAATTATTTGAAACTGGCTCGGTTTGGTGGCTTATACCTGTAATCCCACCACTTTGGAAGTCTGAGGCAGGAGTTACTTGAGGCCAGGAGTTTGCGATCAGCCTGGGCAACACAACATAGTGAGACCCTGTCTCTAAAACAAACAACACAACACAACAGAGCAAGACCCTGCCTCTAAAATAAGTAAAGAGATAGATATGTAGATTGATAAATATAGAGATAGACAGAGATGGATAGATAGTTGGATGTGGTGTAGTCCCAGCTACTCGGAAGGCTGAGGCAGGAAGTTTCCTTGAGCCCAGGAGTTTGAGGCTGTGGTGAGCTGTGATCATGCCCCTGCACTTCAGCCTGGTTGATAGAGTGAGATTCTGACTCAAAAAATAAATAAGAAAATGAATGATTTGAGACAGTTTAATGGCATTGTTTTTAATGGTTAAGTGCGGTATCAAATATGGGTTTCTCTGCATAAGGTAGAGACAGTCTTTATGAGGAGATTGTGTTGTACAAGTTTGTGTTCTCAAATCCATACCATTGCTTATTCAAAATGGAACAGTATTATAAATGCTAGTTGGATTTCCAGGGTAATCCTCAGTCATAACCTAAGTTGTTTACTTCTGATATTAACTATACTGACTTCAGATGTTGGGTCCTGGGAGCAGGACAGTATGGGAGAGAGAGGAAGAAAAGAGCTTTCTCTCTTTCTTAGCTGCTGAAGTATGGACACAAGTAAGGCTTTGGCTTTCCCAAAGTTAAATTTTAAATTATAAAATTTTATACTTTAAAGGATCATTGATAGAGTTTCATCCAATATAGTTTAGACATTTAGGGGAGAAATATTTTTGCCCTGGCCTCTGTTGTTCAGTTTTATAAATTCCTCTATTCGGTTTTCTGACTATTCAGTGATGGCTTTTAATTATTTCTTTGCACATTTGAACTCACATACCCTCTCAGTGCTAAGCTTGTATACAATTGAGTTTACTCAGATTGTCAAATTCAACCTAAGAAAAGTGGATAATTTTCCAGGAGTAGTCGCTGGTATGGGGAAGGAGAGTAGTCACATTTTATGTGTGTTGATCATTTGTAAATTGGGATGGGACCTTTTTTTGTTTTGTTTTGGGGGTATGTTATTTTGTGTTATTTTTCCTAGAAAGATCTTCTTCTATATGTTAATTTATGTTATATTAATTTATATGATTTAAACATTCTTTTTTATAGATTTATGGTAGACATACCAGCTCTAGAACAAACGAATCAGATTTTACACATCTTGTTTATATTTTTACCCTTTCTGTGGGCACTTGGGACTCTGCCCCCGCCTGATGCACTTGTCTTATGGGCAATGGAGCAGATTTTAGAGTTTGGCCTTGGAGGCTCATCTATGTCAACCCACCTACGGTGATTATTTAAAAATACTGCTGATATATGCAATTTATTCTTAAGGAATGTTTTTCTTTTCAACTAAATCGTCTTTCTTTTTTCCTCTGCAGGTTATTAATAATGTTCATAATTTCTGCTGGAACAGCTATAACATCATATTTCATTCCCAGCACTGTTGGTGTGGTTCTTTTCATGACTGGACTTGGTTTCTTACTGAGTCTTAACCTAAGTAACATGGATTTTGTCTTCAAACACAGTGTGACTAGACACAGAGCTGGAGCCAAATCTAAAGCTTTACCCAGCGGTTCAGAAAAACATTTTACATGGAAGGAATACCTTTTCTACATCATTATATTAGTATTGGCTCTTTTAGAAACTGGTCTGATTCATCACTTTGCTGGCTTCTCCCAAATTTCCAAAAGCAACTCCCAGGCTATTGTTGGCTATGGTTTGATGATATTACTTATAATACTGTGGATACTTAGAGAAATTCAAAGCGTGTATATCTTGGGAATTTTTCGAAACCCTTTCTATCCAAAGGATGTGCAAACTGTGTCTGTCTTCTTAGAGAAGCAAAAAATGCTCATGAAGATTGGTATTTCCAGACGGATTTTGCTGACTCTAGGTAGGAAGATAAAATCTACTAATTTTGTGTTATAAACCATATCTAGGGAGTATTAAAAAATACTATGGAATTCCCATGTTTGTTTGGTATACTGCATACAAGTGTTCATTTTAAAATTTTTTTTAATTGCTTAAATGTGATCATAAAAAAACTTATATTTGTCAAAATAAAATATGGTAGAAGGGGTTATTCTGCCTTAATTAAATTCGTCTCTTTTTGCTTTGTTTTGTTGTAGTGTCACCTTTTGCTATGATAGCATTTCTTTCATTGGACAGTTCCTTACAAGGGCTCCACTCTGTGTCTATCTCTATTGGATTCACAAGAGCTTTTAGAATGGTAATTCTAATATGTACTTAATAGTATTTTCCTGTTGCTAAATTTGTGATTTTTGTTTAACTGTTTACTCAGATTGTCAAATTCAACCTAAGAAAAGTGGATAATTTATATACTGCAGGTATGGCAACATACAGAAAATGCTTTATTGGAAACAGTCATTGTATCAGCATTACACATCATTTCCAGTACAGACTTATGGTGGAATAGAAGCCTAGATACAGGAATCAGACTCTTATTGGTAAATATATTTTTTAACAACTTTATTGATACATGTTTTATATAACAAAATTTATCCACTTAAAATATACCATTTAATGGTATATATTCAGTTGTGTAGCCATCACTACAATCTAATTTTGGAGCATTTTCAACATCCCAAAAAGAAACTTTATATACACTAATAGCCATTACCTATTCCCCTTCTCCATTCCACTTACCACCCATTCTAGTTCTGGCAACCATTAATCTTTTTGTCGCTATGGATTTTCCTACACTGGGTATTTCACATTAGAGGAATTACGTAGTGTTCTTTTGTATCTGACTTCTTTCACTTTTATGTTTTCGAGGTTCATTCATGTTATAACATGTATTAGTACAGGCATGCACTGCATAAGGACATTTTGTGGTCAACAGCAGACCACATACACAACAGTGGTTTTTTAAGACTATGATGGATATGAAAAATTTGTATTACCTAGTAATAGAGCCCTTGTAATGTCTCACATTACTTATGTGTACAAACCTACTTCGCTGCCAGTCATATAGAAGTATGGCACATGCAATTTTGCACAGTGAGTACTACTTGATAATGGCAACAAATGACTATGTTATGGTTTATGTATTTACTATACTACACTTTTTATAATTATTTTAGAATATAGTACTTCCACTTATAATAAAAAAAAGTTAACTGTAAAAGTTTCAGTTAGGTTCTTCAGGAGTATTCCAGAAGAAGGCATTATTATTATGGCAAATGACAGCTCCATACCTGTTAGTGCTTCTGAAAATCTCCCAGTGGAACTAAATGTAGCAGTGGAAGACAGTGATATGTATGATCCTGACCCTGTGTAGGCCTAGGCTAATGTGTATATTTGTTTGTGTTCTAGTTTTTGACAAAAATGTTTACAAAGTAAAAAATAAAAATTTTAAAATAGAAAAAAGCCTGTAGATAGGGATATAAAGAAACATTTATATAGTTTTACAGTGTGTTTTAAGCTAAGTATCATTACAAGACTCAAAGTCAAAAAAGAATAAGTTAAGGTTAATTTATTACTGAAGAAAGAAATATTTAAAAAATAAATATAGTGTACAGTATTTATAAAATCCATAGAAGTATATAGTAATGTCCTAGGACTTCACATTTACTTAGCCCGCAGTCACTAATGCACCCAGAGAAACTTCCAGTCCTGAAAGCCCCATTTATGGTAAGTGCCATATTCAGTTGCCATTTTTATCTTTTTTTTTTTCTTGAGATGGAGTCTCACTCGGTCACCCAGGCTGTAGTGCACTCATGGCCATCCCAGTCGACCTGCTTGGCTTCACCAATCTTTCTGCCTCAGCCTTCCAAGTAGCCAGAACTACAGGCACATGCTACCACCCCCAGCTAATTTTTTTATTTATTGTAGAGATGAAGTCTCACCATGTTGCCCAGGCTGGTCTCGAACATGCGGGCTCAGGCAGTCCTTTCGCCTTGGCCTCCCAAAGTGCTGCGGTTACAGGCTTGAGCCACCATGCCCGGCCTTATCTTTTATAATGTATTTTTATGGTATGTTTTCTATGTTTAGATATACATATACTTACCATTATGTTGTAATTGCCTACAGTATTCAGTACAATAGGTTTGTTGCCTAGGAGCAATATGCTATACCATATAGCTAAGGTATTTAATAACTATACCACCTTGCTTTACCATCTGTGTAAGCACACTCTGATATTGGCACAACAATGAAATCACCTAACAACACGTTTCCTAGAACATAACCTTATCAAGTGACACATAACTGCATTTCATTCTTTTTAATTGCCAAATAGTATTGTATTGTGTAGAGATATGTGACATTTGGTTAATTTAATTATCAGATGATGAATATTTAGGTTGTTTCCACTTTTGACTATTAAGAAAACTACTGCTAGCCGGGCTCGGTGGCTCAGCCTGTAATCCCGCGCCTTTGGGAGGCTGAGGTGAGTGGATTGCCTGAGCCCGCGGGTTCGAGACCCGCCTGGGCAGCGAGACCTCATCTCTACCATAAATCAAAAAATCAGCCGGGCGTGGTAGCGCATGCCTGTAATTCCGGCTACTCGGAAGGCTGAGGCGGAAGGATCGCCGGAGCCCAGCAGGTCGAGGCTGCGGTGGCCGGGAGCGGCCACTGCACTCCAGTCTGGGCGACAGTGAGACTCCAACTCAAAAAAAAAAAAAAAAAAAGAAAACTACTGCTATTAAATTGTGTGCAAGTTTATGTATGAACATGCTTTTATTTCTCTTGGGACTAGAATTTCTGTGTGCATAGAAACTCCATGTTTAATTGTTTAATGCTTCAGGCTACTGCAAAACTGTTTTCCAAAGTGGTTGAACCATTTTACATTCCCATCAGTGGTATATGAGGATTCCAGTTTCTCTACATCCTCATCAGCACTTATTATCTGACATTTTCATTATAGCCATACTAGTGAGTGTGAACTGCTTGCTGTCTCATTGGGATTCTGATTTACATTTCTCTGATCAATAAGGATACATCTTTTTATGTGTTCATGGGCCATTTGTGTGTGTGTGTGGGGGTGTGTGTGTGTGTGTGTGTGTGTATATATGTATATATGAAATTCCTTTGCCCATTTTTATTGGGTTATCTGTCTTTTTTGAGTTGTGATGGTTCTTTCTGTATTCTATCTAGAATAAGTCCCTTGAAAGACATGATATTTTCTTGTATTTGTAGGTTGTCTTTCACCTTCTCAATGTATGTGTAAAAGTTTTTAATTTTATTGAAGTTTAATTTATCTATGTTTGTTTTTTGTGTTTTTGGTGTCATTTCTAACAAACACTGCTTACTCTAAGGTCATGAAGATTTACTGTGTTTTATTCTAAACATTTTATAGTTTTAGCTCTTCCATGGAGGTCTTTGATCTACTCTGAGTTAATTTTTGTATATACTGTGAGGTAGGGTTCCAATTTTTTTTTTCATATGAATCATTTAATTAAATGACTATTTGGCATCATTTAATGAATTGACTATTCTGCCCCCATTGACATTTCTTGGCACCCTTGTCAAAAATCAAATGACCAGAAATGTTAGTGTTTATTTTAGACTACTCTGAGTTTTGTTTTATTCTATGTGTCTGTCTTTATGCCAGCACCACACTGTCTTGGTTACAGTAGCTTTGTAGTAGGTTTTGAAGTTGGGAAGCATGAGTCCTCCAACTTTGTCCTTTTTCAAGACTGTTTTGACTTTTCTTACCTTTCTTTTTGTCCCTTGCATTGCCATATAAATATTAGTTTCAGCTCATCAATTTATGCAAAATGTTCTTTGAGACTGTAATAGGTAATACTTTGAATTTGGAAATTGGCATCTTTAAAATATTAAGCCTTCCAATCCGTGAACATGCAATGTATTTCCATTTATTTAGATCTTCTTTACTTTATATTAGCAGTGTTTTGTAGTTTTCAGTGTATGTCTTACACTTCTTAAATTTATTCCTAAGTATTCTCTTATTTTTGCTGATATTGAACATGGAATTAGCCTTTTAATTTCATGTTTTGGCTTGGTTATTGCTAGAGTATAGAATACAATTGATTTTTATATTCACTTTATATCTCACTGAACTTATTTATTTGTTCTAATAGATTTTTAATGGGTTTTTAGGATATTCTTTATGTAAGATTATGCCATCAGTAATTAAGAGATAGTTTTACATCTTTCTGTCCAATCTGGATGCTTTTCATTTCTTTTTCTTGCCTAATTGCAATGGCTAGAACTCCAGTATAATGTTGAATAGAAGGGTTGAAGTAGACGTGAGGAAAAAGTAGTCACTCTTTCTCCACTAAGCTTGTTGAGAGTCTTTTACCATTAAATGTGATGTCAGCTAAGGATTTCTCATGGATGCTTTTATCAGGTTGAGGAAGTTCTCTTCCATTACTAGGTAAGTGTTTTTTATCATGAAGGGTGTTGGATTTTTTCAAATGATTTTTCCGTGTCTGTTGAAATGGTCTTGTAGTTTTAATCCGTTAATCTACTAACATTGTGTAATATGTTGATTGAATTTTTTTTTTATTGTGAAACCAATATTGTGTTTCTAGAATAAATCCCACTTGGTCATGGTATATAATTTTTTTGTATACCATATATAATTATGTGTTGCATAATGTGTATATAATTATGTGTTGCATAATTTGATTGGCTAGTATTTTGTCCGTCATCTGTATTCATAAAGTGTGTGCGCGTGCACGCGTGCGTGCACAGACACACATGTGTGTGTTTCTAGTTTTTTCTTTCTTTGTGAAGTCATTAGTTTAGTTAGCAGTATAGCATTGATCTTATAAAGTGAGTTAGGAAGTGATCTATACTCTTGTTTGTTGGTAGAGTTGGTGAAAAATAGGTTTTGATTACTCTTAAATGTTTTATAGTATTCAATATATATCTTAAATATTTTGTAGTATGTAGTATTGAAACCACATGAGCCTCAGGTATTCTCTGTGGGTAGTTTTTAAGTTACTAATTCAATCTCTATACTTGTTATAGGTCTATTCGGATGTTTTATTTCTTCCTGAGCCAGTTTTGGTAATTGTGTCTTTCTATGAACTTGCCAGTTTTATCTAATTTGTTGGCACATAGTTGTTTAACCTTAATGTATAGTTAGTACACTGTCAGTTCTGTTTAGTGTAAATTTTTTAAAGAAAGCTTAAACTTTAAAATGTAGTCTCATTTATTAATTGTGAGGTTGGAGAAAATTATAATGAAGAATCACATATAAGAGCCATATTCTCAAAAATATTGAGGCAATAAAATTGTTACATGGTTTTTATTATGTTATCTTGAAAGTTTGTCAAAAGTCTTTAAAAATAATAAAAATCATTTTCAATTTTTACAGGTTGGTATCATGCGTGATCGTTTGATTCAGTTCATCTCTAAATTGCAATTTGCTGTGACTGTACTTTTGGCATCATGGACAGAGAAAAAACGTCGAAAAACTACCACTGTTTTATGTATTCTCAACACCATCTTGTCTCCCTTCGTGTTGGTCTTCATAGTTTTTTCTACACTACTCTCTTCTCCCTTACTTCCTCTCTTCACCCTTCCTGTGTTCTTCGTGGGGTTTCCCCGACCTATTCAGAGTTGGCCAGGAACAGTGGGCACCGCAGCCTGCATGTGTGCAGATACAGTGTACTACTACCAAATGGTTCCCAGATTGACTATTGCACTACAGACTGCAATGGCAGCTGGAAGTTTAGGTAAGTAAATGGGTCGTGCTTAAGAAGTCCTTCACTAATATATTTAAAGTACCAAAAAAAAAAAAAAAAAGAACACACAGAAAAACAGCCTTTAGATTTAACCATAAAACAGAATAACTACTATAATACTTTGATGTGTTGGCAGAAAGACTAAACATGAAATAGAACTGTATCACCTGCTCCTTGTTTTGAGATAAATAAAGTTATAAAATAAAAGTAATTGGAGAAAATTTAATTAAGGCAATGTGACAATTTAAAAAAATACATTTTCTTGAATAAATTCAAAGTACAATCTCAACATTGAAACATGAAAACACTTTTCTCCCAAGATGTCCATGAATTTATACTGAGATCATTTCAAGTAGATACAATAGTTTACATCCATAAGGAGTGAAAATTAGCTATATGTAATATTAGCTTGAGAAACATAAGGGAGTTTTATTCATACTTTACTAGTTATTGTGTAGAGACTCAGGCAGTCTGACAAGATTACTGGGCAGGATAACATAAAAACATTGGTCAGTGATCAGTAGGGTAGCCTTCCAAAATGGAAGGCTATGCAAATATTAGCAAGAAAATAGATTTTTGATAGGAATGAATTTTATGATTTTTAATGCTTTTGTCATACACTAACTGCAAATTTCAACTATACTATTCTTCTCAAGGTTAGTTTTAGATATGGTACAAACTAATGTCAATAGTGTGTCATCTCCTACTGTATGCTTTAGCCCATAAAACTTGTTTCAAAAATGATAGGATTACCGGCAAACTGATTCTAGTCACAACACAGAGTATTAACTGTTATATGATCATGGTGATTCTAGGCAGACTGATTAGAATTTTAATAAAATGCTTACTTGAGTTGAACTTTTCTAATTATCTATTACATAAGATAACTTAGGAAAATAATTTTATCTTTGCAATACAAATTTTTTAATGAATAATCATTTTACTTTCTTAAAGGAAATGTTTTACATTTTTAATACTGTTATCATTTCTAATTAATTTTTATTATGTAATGCTATACTTCTTTTAAAAATATCTGTAGGGGCCAGTCAAAGCTGCTCATGCCTGCAACCCTAGCCCTTGGGAGACTGAGATGGGTGAATCACTCACCCCCAGGAGTTTAAGACCAGCCTCAGCCTGGGCAACATAGTGAGACCTCATCTCCACAAAAAATTAAATAAAAATTAGCTGGGCATGGTGGCACACACCTGTAGTTCCAACTACTTGAGAACCTGAGGCAGAAGGATCACCTGAGCCTAGGAAGTTGAGGCTGCAGTTAGTTGTGAGTGTGCCTCTATACTCCAACATGGAAGACAGTGAGAGACTCTGACTCCAAAAACAAAACAAAAGAAAAACCTGTGGGGTTAAACTCATACCAAAAATAGTAAATAGGTAAAAATTATATTTTATTATCAAATCTATTATATTCAACCAAGGAATATGTTTTAAGGCATTTTCTGGTGAAAACAAAAAAGCAATGAGATAACATTTCATACACATCTAAGTGACAAAAATGTAAAAAGTTTGACACTACCAGTTATTGGCTGGAGTATGCAAGAAACAAGAACTTTCAAATCCTACTAAAAGAGAATGTAAATTTGTACAACTACCTTAAAAGTAAATTGATAGTCTATAGTAAAGATGTATATATCTGATGGCTCACAGACTCCAATTTTAGATTCCATGATCCAGTGATTCCAATTTTAGAGAAACTCTAGTACATGTGTTTTGAGGGTCCTCAAGACTACCCCCAGGTTTGATGGTTCACTAGGAGGATTCACAACTCGGATTTGTTACAGAAAAAGGATACAGAGCAAAATCAGCAGAGGGAAAAGTCACATGGGGTAAAGGAGATCAGAAGCAAGTGCCAGGAGTCCTCTGTCAGTGGAGTCTCACAGAATGTGCAGTTGTGACATGTGTGATATGTTGACTGCCAGAGAAGCTCATTTGAGATTAGGTATAAGGTTTTTATTGTAGGCTGGTCATGTAGGCTATCTCTGCTAGTATATACCAATATTCTAAACTCCCAAAAGGAAAGTGAGTGTTTGTTATATACCATATTGTTTGCACAAACAGACACAGTAAGAGACTTACCAGTTAGAGTTGCTTCCAGATGCTAAAATCACATGTGGCTTTTCTAAACCATATGTTGTACAAGCAGACTTGCATAAAGATGATTTCTGCAGTATTATTTATAGTGGTAAAGAATGGGAAACATCTGAAGTGTTTATAAACGAGAAAAGGAATGCTTTAATTTAATTATATTCATATATTGTAGTCGGCAGTTACAATAAATGAACTTTAGCTGTTTGCAGTAGATATAGGCAAATCTCAGATGTATAGTATTGAGAGAAAAACTAAGTTTTAAAAGTATCTCTACAATGTGGTAGCATTTTATGTACATTTTTAGAACCACAAAACTTATTTATATGCATGTATATAAAAATGTCCAAAATATTTTAAATCATTAAATGTGAGATTGTTTTTAATATATTTAATACTTTTCCTAGTATAGTTAACATGTATTTAAGATTTTCAAAGGATCTGCAAAGGCATAGAGAATGTTATAATGGACATTAGAGATTCAGGAGTGGGAGAGGGTAAGGGGCAGAGGGATGAAAAATTACCTATTGGGTACAATGTACACAGGTGGGAATGGTGGGTGTTCTTAAAGCCCAGACTTCTTTGCCACTGTACAGTGCAACCACATGATCAAAAATTATCTGTACCCTCTAAAGCTATCAAAGACAAAAATTAATTAATGTATTTTTAATATTTTATAAACATTTCTTTTTTTGTTTTTCTGGAAAATATATCCTTGAATTTTTATGTATCACTACCTGTAGATTGTTTCTTACAACAGCTCTTATGAAAGAGCTTAATTTAATGCCTCTTGATACACAATGAATAATTATTTCTATTATTGTTCTAATGAGAGAGTAGAAGGAATTGTGAATCACTTCTAGATATGTCATCAGTTTTGAAGATTCACATGGCAAAATAAAAGAAGCTTTAAAAATGATATCTAATTTGTTGTAGGTCTCCTCTTACCTGGATCTCATTACTTGGGCCGTTTTCAGGATCGTTTAATATGGATAATGATTCTAGAACATGGCTATACTTACTGCTGTATTAACATCAAGGTCAGTGTACATTTAAAATCTCTAGTATTTTTATAGTACACATTTAAATTTTTACCTGTTATGTACACATCAAACACTTCAAAGCTCGATTTGAAAGAATATATTTTTAATTACCCCTGAAAACATCTACGAATTTTTACAGTATATTTCTTTTCTTTTTTTTTTTTTTGAGTTGGACTCTCACTCTGTCAACCAGGCTGGAATGCAGTGGCATGCTCACGGCCACCCCAGCGTCGACCTGCTGGGCTCTGGTGATCCTTCCGGCTCAGCCTTCTGAGTAGCCAGAACTACAGATGCACACTACCACACCTGGCTAATTCTTTTGATTTATTGTAGAGATAAGGGCTCGCCAAATTGCCCGGGCTGGTCTCTAACCCGTGGGCTTAAGCAATCCACTCACCTATGCCTCCCAAAGTGCTGGGATTACAGGCTGAGCCACCAAGCCCAGCCAAAGTATATTTCAATAAGCACATGTTGATAACCAGACTAGTGTTGATTGTATAATAGATCATGGTAACAAAATATACCTGCTTCCTTTTCTTTTAGTCTTATTCTTTGTGTCCCTATATAATTGAGCATCTGAAAATTGTGAATCAGTAATTTTTTCATATATGAGGGAAACCCAAGAGAAAAACGGAATTTTTTTTGGGAGGGCTGGCCCCTTGTAGTACAGGCTTCCCCTACTAGGTAAGTAAGTGTTCTAGGAACCCATTGGCATCCATGTGTACCTGCTAGCGTTGTTGTAAGAGGCTGCCTTCAGCTTCAGGGAGTGTGTGTGTGTGTGTGAATATTCTTTCATTGTATGTGCCCATTTCATGATGAGTGATTTACAAGTGCACCTGCTCACATTGTGCTGAGTGTTCAGCAGTATTTGACTAAAAATGGCACAGCCCCTGTGCCCTACCCTCCCTATTCACTCAGTCTCATCCCAAGTGACTTTTTCTTGTTTCCCTGAATGAAAAATTCCTCAAAGGGAAACATTTTGCCAGTGTGGAAAAGGTGAAATAGAAAAGGCAGAAGCACTAAAAGGCATAAAAATTGATGAGTTCAAAAATTGTTTTGAGCAGTGGGAAAGGCATCTCAATAGGTGTATTACATCAAACAGAGAGTGCTTTGAAGGTGACTGAAGTTTAAGCATGGGAATGATTAAATACACAATATTTAATAAATAAATTCTGGAGTTTATTGGGTCCCCCCTCAAAAACATTCTCAACTTAATAAAAATTGTCTCCTGATCCTACTGCCCCATCTGCTATATGCTATTACCCTCCTTCCTTTAAGAGCAAAATGCCTTATTAGAGCTGCTTATTAACATATCTCCAATTTAATTTTTTTCATTCTATCTTCGACTTATTCTAGGTTTTTTTAATCCTCTATTCCACCAGAAGTGCTCTCATCAAGGTGTCTAGTGAGTGTCATGTTGCTAAATACAGTGATCAGCTGTCAGACCCAGTCTTTCTTGGCCTGTCAGCAGCAGCATTTGACACAGTTGATCTCTCCTTTTTGCTTGCTCCACAGCTTACTCCTTGACAGTCTACTTTAATAGTTCCTTCTCTTTTCTTTGCCCTCTTTAAAACATCAGAGCATCCCAGATCCTAGCCTGCCTTGATGACAACTCTGTCATGGTTGCTGAAGTCAAAAATGCTGGAGTCATATTTGACTCTTTTTAACTTTTATACCCTACATCCAATCCAACAAGAAATCAATCCTGCTGGCTTCACCCTTAAAATGTATTATATATCTCATCACTTTTCACTGCCCTGGTCCCAGCCACCTCATCCCTTACAGGGATAATTGCAGTAGCCCCCTAATTGGCCTCCCTGCTTCCACCTGTGCACCTTACAGTCTAATGTCAACCAGAATGATTTTTAAAATCTAAGTTAGACCATGTCATTTCTCTATTCAAAACCCTGCAGTGGGTGTCTTCTTTCATTCAGAATAAAAGCCAAAGCCCTAAGTGGTCAGGTATCCTATTCCCTCTTTGGCGCCTCTTATTTTAACTCTCACTGTATTCCAGCCTGCTGGCTATTCCCACTGCCTGGAACACTCTTCCTTCAAATAACCTTCTAGTTAACTCCTTCACCTTCAAGTCTTTGCTTAAATGTCACCTTCTCAATGAAGTCTTTTGTGGCCATGATATTTAAAGTTACACTTCCATCCTCATCCCCGTACTCCAGTTACCTCTTGCCTTGCTTTACTTTTTCCTTATTTTTATAGCATATACACCTTCTAACAAACTACGTAATTCACTTATTAGTTTACTGTTGATTGCCTATGTCCCTCACTCTCTAAGTGTCACAAAGACAGGGATCTTGTTTTCATTCAGGGATATATCCCAAGCCCTTGAAACAGTGCCTGGCACAGAATAGGCCTTTAACAAATATTTGTTGAATGAATAGTGAATTTTTGTCTTAGCACAGATTGGATAAAATTGCTGGTTACTAAAAAACTATCCCTTTAATGCAGTACTAATATTAATTATTTCCTGAGGACTTGGTAAAAATGGAAATTCTTGGGCTACTGAATTAGAAACTCCGGGGGAAGGTTTAGCAGACTGTATTTAGAAGAGTATTCCATGTAATCCTGACTCACCTAGAGTTTGAGAACCTTTGCTTTAGTCTAACCTGTACAAGCACAAGAAGGCAAAAAAATATTGAAGACATTTTGATTATTCATTTTATTCTATTTTTAAAATGGTATGGTTTACTTATTGGTCTTTTGTGCTCTGACATATGAGGTTTAAAAATATACTTTTCAATGACAGTCTTATCTTCTTTTCCCTTCCTTTTTCTAACACAAACTGAGTTAGGCTATGTTACCTACTAACAATTCTATGGCAATTTAAAATTTACAAAACTAACTTAATCTTCACAACCCTGTGTGCTAGGATTACTTTTCTTTGAAAGAGAAGGAAAAGGAATCTCAGAGAGGGTAAATGACCTACTCAAGTTGTGTGCCAGCATATGGTGGACTTAAAAACAGGTCCTGAGCTGGGATCAGTGACTCAGCCTGTAATCCCACACCTTGAGAGGCTAAGGTGAGTGGACTGCCTGAGCCTGCGGGTTCAAGACCCGCCTGGGCAACTTGGTGAGAACCTCATCTCTACAATA
>NW_007252014.1:27907-29417 GCF_000164805.1 Carlito syrichta
GCTACTTGGAAGGCTGAGGCGGAAAGATCTCCGGAGCCCAGCAGGTCGAGGCTGCGGTGGCCGGGAGCGGCCACTGCACTCCAGTCTGGGCAATGACAGGTCCTGAAGGCACTGCTAGTTTTGTAGATATCTATAAATAAATAAGCAATAGTAATAGTAACTGTAGACAGTGGCCTGGTACATCCTCTTCAAGTGATTCCTTCTATAGAAGTAATCAAAATGTTTTTAAAATTATGTGGGTTGGGGAACAAGATGGCCATGACATAGGTGGACTTGTGAGATTTTCTGAACGTGAGTTCCCAAAAAGACTCTTACTTTTCTTCCCCCATCCCCCAGCCCACCACCAGCTGCGCTGGTCTGAGGTCTGGGGACCTTCAGTCCCACTCAGGGGCGGAAATTGTGGCCCCTGCTGCTGCTGTTCCATCATGTGCGTGGGAGTCTTGGGTCCCAGCTCCCTCCCTGGCTACATCGTCTCCCACCCGGCACCCAGCACCAAGCCACCAGTCACTCAGGGAGGCTTTGGGCACCCGCCCTTCAGAGACACCAGTCCCATTCCGGCTGAAGTACCCTGTGGGGGGCCCAGGGCCACTCTCGCCGCTCACCGCCTGCCCTTTGGAGCTTTGGAGCTCTGGAGCTCTGGGCCCACCCTGGCTGAGGCACTCAGCGCATGACCCCAAGCTGGGGGACCCAGACAAGTGCAGAGAAACGGATCTGCAAAAACTGCCTTGGCCATTCTCCAGGCAGAGACGTCCATTGCCCTGCCCACTTATCAACGAACCCTACCTGAGTTCCTAAGGTAACGTTGTGAAACAAAGCCCCACCCCTACATTGAATCAGACAAAAGCAACCCCCAGGCAGCTGACTAAAAACAAAAACAAAACAAAACAAAAAAACCCAAACTGCAAGTAAATCTAGCTGTCTGCAACAAAAAACAAAGGAGAGAGGCCAGAGATCAGAGCTAAAGTGACTTTAGTCTGATTGCTTATTTTGAATTATGATTTTATCATTTTGACTGTTTTGATCACATTTTTGTTTGCCTTCTGACTTATACTGTTTCTTGATTTCATTGGTCTGTCTCTGTGTAGCTATCAGTATTCTTTAGGGAATCTTTCTTACGTATCTTTTTTCACTTCTTCCCAGCCTTGTGTCTGTTTCTCACCTGATAGTTGGTATTATGTCTGTTTTCCCTCTCTCTCTTCTCTCTTTCTAACTTCCTATTAACCCCCCCTCCATTATTTTCCTTTTATACCCCCCGTTTTAATCTAGGGACCAAGACTACATACTGCTGAATGGAAAGATTGTAAGGCAGAGGGAAATAGGTTCCAGTGAGCTCATACACGTGTTCGTGGATGCTAGAGTCAGCATATACATTCTGAACTACAGCTTCCCTCTCAATTAAACCTCAAACCTGCAAAAAGTACAGATTGTAGCCTACACTCCAACCTCAAAAGTGACCAAAGCCAGAAGACCCTCATAAGGAAGAACAGGATATTGCAGAAGAGAAATAAAA
>NW_007252014.1:30683-31491 GCF_000164805.1 Carlito syrichta
AACAACTCTATAAGAACTCTATGATAGGGATAAACTCTCACATTTCAATAATTAGCCTGAATGTGAATGGACTAAGCGTACCACTGAAAAGACGTAGTATGGCAAAATGGATAAAATATCACCAGGCAACAATATACTGCCTTCAAGAGACACATCTCACTAGAAAGGACATACACAGACTCAAATAAGAGGATGGGAAACAAATTTTCAGGCGAATGGAACACAAAAGAAAGGAGGAGTCGCGATCCTAATTTCAGACAAAATACCATTTAAGCTATCAAAAATTAAAAAAGATACAGAGGGCCACTACATAATGATAAAAGGTTCACTCCATCAACAAGAAATATCTATCCTAAACATATATGCACCCAACATAGGTGCGCCAACTTTCATAAAGCAACTTCAAGGAAAACTAAAGAACGATATTGGCTCTAACACCATCGTAACTGGGGACTTTAATACCCCAATCACAACCCTAGACAGATCATCAGGACAAAAAATCAGCAAGGAGATTCGGAGCCTCAATGTGACTCTGGACCAAATGGACTTAATTGATACCTACAGAGCACTCCATCAAAAGACCACAGAATACAAATAATTGGCCATAAATCAAGCATAAGCAAGTTTAAAAGGACCAAAATTCTACCATGCACCTTCTCAGACCACAATGGAATAAAAATAAACATTTACACCAAGAAGGTCCCCCCAAAACTCACAAAGACAAGAACACTAAACAGCATGATGCTAAACAACTCCTGGGTCAATGATGAAATCAAAACAGAGATCAAAAGATACCTGGAAACAAATG
>NW_007252015.1:0-6206 GCF_000164805.1 Carlito syrichta
AATGGAGTGGAATGAAATGGAATGGAATGCAGCGGAATGGAAGTGAATGGAGTGTAATGGAATGGAATGGAAAGGAATGGAATAAAATGGAATGGAGAGGAATGGAATGGGGAGTAGTGAAATGAAATGGAATGGTATGGAATGGAAAGGAGTTAAAAGGAATAGAATGGCATGGAATGGAATTAAATGGAATGGAGAGAAATGGAATGGAATGGAAAGGAATTGAGAGGAATGGAATGGAATCGACAAGAATGGAATGATATGGAGAGGAATGGAATTGAAAGAAATGGAATCGAATGGAACGGAGAGAAATGGAACGGAAAGGAATGGATGGAAAGTAATAGAATAAAATGGTGAGGAATGAAATGGAATGTAATAGGAATGGAATGGAATGAAGAGGAAAGATATAGAATGGAGTGTAATGGAAGGAAAGGAATGGAATGGAATGGAACGGAATGGAGAAGAATGGAATAGAATGGAATGGAATGGAATGGAGAGGAATGAAATAGAATGGTATGGACTGGAATTGATTAGAATGGAATAAGGAGGAAAGGAATGGGATGGCATGGAATGGAGAGGAATGGTTTGAAATGGAATGGAGTGGAATGGAATGGAATGCAGAGGATTGGAACGGAATGAAGATGAATGGAATGGAAAGATGATGAATGGAAGAGAATGGAGACGAATGGAATGGAAAGGAGTCGAAGGGAGAGGAATTGAATGGACAGGAATGAAATGGCATGGGAAGGATTTGTATAGATAGGAAAGGAAAGGAATGGAATGGAGAAGAATAAAATGGAATGGAATGGAGTAGAATGGAATGGATGAAGTGGAATGGATATTAAGGAATTTACATGAATGGAAACGAATAGAATGGAGAGAGATTGAATGGAATGGAGTGGAAGGGAATGAAATGGAATGGAGAGGAATGGAATGGAATGGAGTGAAATGGAGAAGAATGGAATGGAAGGCGATAGAATGGAATGGAATGGAACGGAATGAAATGGAATGGAGTGACATGCAGAAGAAAGGAATGGAGAGGAATGGAATGGAATGCAGAGGAATGGAATAAAATTAAATGGAGAGGAATGGAATGGAATGGATTGGAATGGAGAGGAGTGAAATGGAAAGGAATAGAATGGAATGGAAAGGAATGAAATGAAATGGAAAGAAATTAAATAGAGTGGAGAAGAACGTAACAGAAAGGAATGGAATTGAGAGAAATGAAATGGAATGGAATGAAATGGAGAGGAATGGAATTAAAAGGAATTGAATTGAATGGAGTGGAATTGAATGGAATGTAGAGGAATGGAATGGACATGAATGGAATGAAAAGAAATAGATGGAAACGAACCGAATAGAATTGTGAGGAATGAAATGGAAAGGAATAGAGATGAATGGAATTGAATTAAGAAGAAAGATATGGAATGGAGTGGAAAAGAGAGGAATGGAATGGAATGGAACGGAATGGAGAAGAGTGGAATAGAATGGAATGGAATGGAATGCAGAGGAATGGAATGGAATGGAATGGAATGGAACGGAATAAGTTAGGAATGGTTTGGAATAGAATGGAGGGGAATGGAAAGAAATGGAATGGAGTGGAATGGAATTGAATGCAGTGGAATTGAATGGAATGGAGAGGAATTGAATGGAAAGGAGATAAATGGAAAGGAATGTAGAGAAATGGAATGGAATCGAATTGAATGGAGAGGAATTAAATGGAGAGGAATGTAATGACATGGAATGGATTTGAATGTAGTGGAATGGAATGGAATGAACAGAAATGGAATGGAATGGGGAAGAATGAAATGGAATAGAGTGGAATTGGGAGGAATGGAATCGAGACGAATGGAATAGAACTGAACGCAATGGAAAGGAAGGGAGAGGTATGGAATGGAGTGGATGGAGTGGAACAGAATGAACTGGAGTGGAATGGAATGGAATGGAGATTAATGAAATGCAATGGAATGGAAAGGAATGGAATGGAGTGGAATGGAAATGAATGGAATGAAATATAGTACAGTGGAATGTAATGGAGTAGAATGGAATGGAATGGTAAAGAATGGAATGGTATGGAATTGAGAGGAATGGAATGATATGGAATGTAATAGAGAGGAATGAAATGAATTGGAGAGGAATGGAATGGAATGAAAAGGAATGGTATGGAGAAGAATGGAATACAATGGATTGGAATGGAGAGGAATGGAATGGAATTGAGAGGAATGGAATGTAGTGGAGTTGAATGTAATGGAAAGTAATGCAGAGGCATGGAATGGAGAGGAATGGAACGGAATGGAAAGGAAAGAATTGGAATGGAATGGAGTGGAGTTGAATGGAATGGAATGGAATGGAGATGAATGGAGTTGAATGGAAAGGAATGGAATAGAGTCAAATGTAATAGGGGGAAATGGAATGGAATGGAATGGAAGGAGATGAATGGAATGCAATGCAATTGAATGGAATGGAGAGGAGTGGAATGCAATGGAATGGAATGGTAAGGAATTGAATGGAATGGAGAGGATTGTAATGGAATGGAATGGAGTTGAATGGAAAGGAATTGAATATAGAGGAATGGAATGGAATGTACTGGATAGAAATGGAATGGTATATAGTAGAGTGGAATGGAATGAAGTGGAATGGAATGGAGAGGAATGGAATGGTATGTAATGGAGTAGAATGGAATGGAATGGAATGGAAAGAAATTAATGGAGAGGAATGTAATGAAGTGGAATGGAAAGGAATGGAATTTAGAGGAATGGAATGGAATGGAGAGGAATGGAGAGGAACTCGCATGGAATGGAGAAGAATGGAGTGGAGAGGAACTCGCATGGAATGGAGAAGAATGGAGTGGAGGGAAATGGAATGGAAAGGAATGGAATGGAATGGAAAGGAATGGAGTGGAGTGGAATGGCAGGAAAGGAATGGAATGTAATGATATGGAATGGAGATGAATGGATTGGCATAGAATGGAAAGGAATGGAGAGGAGTGGAATAGAGAGGATCGGAATCGAATGGAATGGAGAGGAATGGAATGCTAAGGAATATAAAAGAAAGAAATGGAATGGAGAGGAATGGAATGCAGCGGAGTGGAGTTCAATGGAATGGATTGGATAGGAATGCAATATATTGGAATGGAGTGGAATGGAATAGAATGCAGTGGAATGGAATGGAATGGAGTGGAATGGAATGGAATGGAATGGTGAGGAATATAATGGAATGGAGAGGAATGGAATGCAATGGAGTGGAAAGGAGATAAATGGAATGGATAGGAATGGAATGGAAAGGAATTGAATGCAATGTAGAGGAATGGAATGGAATGGAGTAGAATAGAGAAAAGTGGAGTGGAATGGAATGGAATGGAGTGGAATGGAATTGAATGAAATAGAGTGGAGAGGAATGGAATGGAATGGAGAGGAATGAAACGGAATGGAAAGGAATGAAGAGAAATGGAATGGAGATGAATGCAAAGTAAATGAATGGAATGCAATGGAAGGGAATGGAGAGTAATGGAACAGAGAGGAAAGGAATGGAGAGGAATGGAATGGTATGCAATAAAGTAGAAAAGAACGATATGGAAAGGAATGGAGAGGAAGAAATAGTATGGAGAGGAATGGAATGGAAAATAATGAATTTGAACGGAAAGGAATGGAACAGAGAGGAATGGAATAGAGAGGAATGGAATGAAATGGAATGCAACGGAGAGGAATGTAATGCAATGTAGTGGAATGGAATTCAGAGGAGTGGTATGGAATGGAATATATTGGAATAGAGAGGAATGGAATGCAATGGAGAGGAATGGAATATAGTGGAGTTGAATGAAAATGAAAGTAATACAAAGGCAAGGAATGGAGAGGAATGGAATGGAATGGAAAGAATTGGAATGGAATGGAATGGAGTGGAATGGAATGGAGTGGAGATGCATGGAATGGAATGTAGATGAATGGAATTGAATGGAAAGGAATGAAATGGAGTGGAATGGAATAGAGAGGAATGGAATGGAATGGAAAGAAATGGAGATGAATGGAATACAATGCAATTGACTGGAATGTGGAGGAGTGGAATGCAATGGAATGGAATGGAATGGAAAGGTAAGTTATTGAATGTAATGGAGAGGACTGTAATGGAATGAAATGGAATGGAGAGGAATGGACAGAAATGGAATGGAATGGAGAAGAATGGAATGTAGTGGAGTTGAATGAAATGGAAAGCATTACAGAGGCATGGAATGGAGAGGAATGGAATGGAATGGAAATAATTGGAATGGAATGGAATGGAGTGGTAAGGAATGGAATGGAGTTGAATGGAATGGAATGGGGATGAATGGAATTAAATGGAAAGGAATGGAATGGAGTGGAATAAAATAAAGAGAAATGGAATGGAATGGAAAGAAAGGGAGACGAATGGAATACAATGCAATTGAATAGAATGTGGAAAAGTGGAATGCAGTGAAATGGAAAGCAATTGAATGTAATGAAGAGGACTGTAATTGAATGGAATGGACAGGAATGGAGAGGAATTGAATATAGATGAATGAAACAGAATGCACTGGAGAGAAATGGAATGGTATATAGTGGAGTGGAATGGATGAAGTGGAATTTAATGGAATGGAATGGTATGAAATGGAGTGGAATGTAAAGGAAAGGAATGGAGTGGAGAGGCATGGAATGGAATGGAAGGAATAAATGGAGAGGAATGTAATGAAAAGGAATAGAAAGGAATGGAATTTAGAGGAATGGAATAGAATGGAGTGGAATGGAATGGAGTGGAGTGGAATGGCAGAAATGGAATGGAATGGAATGAAATGGAGTGGAGATGAATGGAATGGAATGGAATGGGATGAAGAGGAATCAAATATAGAAGATTGGAATGGAAAAGAATGGAGAGGAATGGAATGCAGTGGAATATAATAGAATGAAATGGAATGGAAAGGAATGGAATGGAGAGGAATGGAATGGAATGGAGAGGGATGGAATGGAATGGAATCAAATTGAATGGAATGCAAAGAAATGGAGAGGAATGGGATAGAATTGAATGGAATAAAATGGAATTGAATGGAAAGGAAAGGAAAGCAAAGGAATGGATAGGAAAGGAATAGAGAGGAATGGAAGGAATGAAATGGAAAGGAGATAAATGTAATTGAATGCAATGAATAGGAATGGAATGGAGTGGAATGGAATGAAATGGAAAGGAGGGGAATGGAATGGAATAGAAGGATTAGAATGGAATGGATAGGAATGGAATGGAGAATGGAGAGGAATGGTATGTAATGGGGTGGAATGTAGTGGAATTGAATGGATAAAAGAGGAAAGGAATGGAATGGAGTGGAATTGAATTAATGCAGTGGAATAGAATGGAGTGGAATGGAATGGAATAGAGAGGATTCGAATGGAATAGTGTGGAGAGAAATGGAGTGGAGTGGAATGGAAATAAATGGAATGGAACGCAATGGAATGGAATGGAGTGGAGGGAATGGAGTGGAGAGGTATGGAATGGAATGGAATGTAGAGGAAAGGATTGGCATGGAATTTAAAGGAGAACAAGGGAATGGAATGGAATTGAATTTAATTGAATGGAATTCAATGGAATTGAGAGGTATGGAATGGAATGGAATGGAGTGCAATGCAATTGAATGAAGATTAACGGATTATAATGGAATGGAATGGAATGGTGTGAGGTGGAGTGGAATGGAGTGGATAGGTATGGAATGGAATGGAGAGACAAGGAATGGCATGGAATGGAAGGGAGAAAAACGGAATGGAACAGAATGAAATGGAGTGGAATGGAATGTAATTCAATGGAATTGAGAGATATGGAGAGGAATGGAATGAAGTGTAATGTAATTGAATTTAGATTAAGGGAAGAGAACGGAATGGAATGGAATGGAATTGAATGGAATGGAGAGGAATGGAATGGAATGGAAATGAATGGAATGGAGAGAAATGGAGGGGAATGGAATGGAGATGAATGGAGAAAATGGAATGGCATGGAAATGAATGGAATAGACAGGAAAGGAGTGGAATGGAATTAAATGAATGGAATGCAATGGAATGGATTGGAACGGAATGGAATGGAATAAAATGGAATGAAACATAGAGGAATGCAATAAAGAGTGTCGGTGACCTGCACTGACCAAGGGGGGGTTAGGACCGCACCAGTGAATCAGAACGGAGAGAAGAAACCACACGGAGGCAGCTCTTCTGGGAACA
>NW_007252016.1:0-4884 GCF_000164805.1 Carlito syrichta
CTAGTCCTCTTCTGTGATGGGTGCACCAGTGACAGATTCTCCTTTCTGATTGGTGTCCAGTGGCTGGACATCCTTCATAATGAGCCCCTATTGACTGGCCATCCTGCATTACAGTTACTCCAGTGACTGGGCCTTCTCTGTGATTTAAGTCCCAGTGGTTGACTCTCCACCATAATGGTTTCCCCAGTGAATAGCCTCCCTCTCTGAATGTAATCCCAGTTATGGGCTCTTCTCCATAATGGGTGTCCCAGTGACTATCCGCCTTTGTTATGGGTATCAAATTAAGTAACCCTCCACCATGTTGGGTGCCTTAGTGACTTACCCTACTCTGTGTGTGCTTCCTCTTGTGACTCACAATGTGATGACTGCCTTAGTGTCTGTCCTTCTTCTGTGATTGCTGTCCCAGTGACTTGCTCTTCTCCCTGATGGGTGCACAGTGACTACACTTCCTTTGTGATGCGTGCCCCAGTGGTGATTGGTGCTTTTCTTGATAGATGTCCCAGCAACTGACACTCTTCTTTGAACCTGTACCAGTGACAGGACTTCCTCTGTTGTGGTGACCAGAGCTATACTTCCTTTGTGATGGATGCCACCGGCACTGACCTGCCTCAGTGATGTATGTCCCAGTGATTAACTCTCCTCCATATTCTGTGCACCAGTGACTAGTTGTCTCTGGGATCGGTGTTCCTGTGTCTTGCTCTTGTGTGCGATGGGTGCCCCCATTGACTGGTCCTCCTCTGTGATGGGTGTCTCAATGTCTGGCTCTCTCCTCTATGACTGGAAATAGTGCTCCTCTATGATGCATGCCACAGTGAGAGGTCCTATTCTCTGATGCGTGTCCCAGTGACTAGGCCTTTTCTGTGAAATATGAATTTTTGACTGGCCCTGCTCTATGATGGGTGCCCCAGTGACTAGCCCTCCACTGAAAAATGTCCCAGTAACTGATCCCCTTTTGTGAATGTGTTCCCCACCTACTAGCTTTCTTCTGTGATCACTGCACAAGTGACTGGGTTTTCTACATAATGTTTGCCTCAGTGACTAGCCTACCACCATTATGGGATCCCCAGTGAATGGGTGCCTAGTGACTAGCTATCCTCTGTGATGGTTGTCCCTGTGACTGACATTATTCCCTGATGGATGTACCACTGACTGACCCTCTTCTTTGATTGCTGTCACAGTATCTAGTTCTCTTCTATGATTGGAGTCTACGTTTTTCTTCTGTGATGAATACCCCAGTATTTGACTCTCCTTTGTCACGTGTGACTCAGTGACTGTTCTTCCTTTGTGTTTGGTGCCTTTGACTAGCCGTCCTATGTGATCTGTGCTCCAGTGACTGCCTCTTCTTTGTAATCCATGCCTCAGTGACTGACCTGCATCTGTGATCAGTGTCCCAGTGATTGGCCCTTCTTTACAAGGGTGCCCCATTGACTATCCTCCTCTGAGATGAATGCACCAGTGTACGGCCCTCCTCTGTGATGAGTGCTTCAATTTTTCGTCCTATTATGAGATGGGTGCTTCAGTGACTGGCTGTCCTCTCTGATGGGTGGCTAAGTGACAATCCCCCCTTTGTGATGGATGCCCTATTGATGGGGTTTCCTTCTAATTAGTGCCCCAATGACTTGCTCTCCTTTGTGAGGGGGATCCTCAGTGACTGGCCATTCTCTGTGATATTTGCCTCACAGGTATCACAGTGACTAGTCCATCTCTAAGATAAGTAGCACAGTGACTTTTCTACTTCTGTGATGGATGGTCTAGTGACTGGCCCGCTTCTGTAATTGGTGTCTAAGTGACTGACCCTCTGTGATAGGAGCCACATTGACACTGCCTCCTCTGTGATGGGTGCTCCAGTGACTATTCCTCCTATGTAATGGGTACCACAGTGATTTTGCCTCCTCTGTGATGGTTGGCTAGTGACTGGACCTCTTCTGTGATGAGTGTCTCAGTGAGTGGCCCTCAACTGTAATGTATGCCTCAGTGACTGACTCTTCTCTGTGACAGTTTTATCAGTACTATCTCTCTTTCCTGATGGATGCCCAGTGAGTAGCTTTCTTCTGTTATTGGTGCCCCAGTGACTGGCCTGCCTATATAATATGTGGCCCCCTGGTTGCACCTCTGTAGTTAAGGATATAATGCTCCAGTGACATAATGCTCCTCTGAAATTTAGGACATAATGCTCAAGTGACTTGGTCTCCTCTGTGATGAGTGCCTCAGTAGCTGACCATTCAATGCGATCTGTGATCTGTGCTCCAGTGACTGCCTCTTCTCTGTAATCCTTGCCCCAGTGACTGGCCTCTCATCCATAATGAATGTCCTAGCTACTAGCTCTCCTCTGATGAGTGCCCCAGAGTCTGGGCTCTCCTTAGTGATGTGTATCCTGATGACTGACTCTCCTCTCTGATGGTTGCTTCTGGTCATATTCTATAATTGGTGCCCCAGTGATTTGCCTTATTCATTATGGGTTCTCCAGTGTTATGCTTCAAGTAACATACAGCTGCTCACCCTTGGTACTGATAAATCAAGGGATAGGGAACGGATAGAAAGATTATTTCTGAGTTTGAATTCAGGAAGCAGAATTGGCTCCAGGTTATGGAAAAATGGTTCTGGTTCTTGTTCAGTTCACTTTTATAAGTCCAGAGTTGTTAATGCCTGCATATTAGCCACGTGAGAAGAAGAGCATTTTATAGAACTTGAGTTTCAGACTTATTTATGGATAGTGACATTTTTCAGTTCAGACATCCTAGTGCCATGTATCAGAGATATCTTATAGGTGTTATCAGTAGTGTCCAGCAGAAGCACTAATCAAGTTTTTCATAGAGCGAAGAGAGTTCACAACACCTAAGCCATCATGAATTATGCAAGTTCTACAAGTAATAAAATGAATAATTACTTGATACATAACTTAGACAAATCACAAGACTTATGATTACATCGATACTATATTATTTAAACTTGTAACCAGTCAGAAAAAAGGAGTAAATGGGGACTTGTTTTTCAGTTGATAAGGCATAGCCTAAAGGAAAGTCAAGTATCCCCTGAAGCTACTTATTGGGACTGTATAGGAAATAATGGGAAACATACCTTTTATTAGCTCTTAGAAATATTGTTCAGGAATGTGCAGAAGTTTTTGAGTCCTTGCTCTGCCCTCTTTTAGGAGCTGTGAAAAGATAAACAGACATTAGTGGGGTATTGTACCACTTGCCCACTGTCAGTTGAAGCCCTGATATCTATCATGAGAGTTGCTATGTCATGCTATCTTAATATAAAAATGCTTAAGGTTCTATTCTCCCACTGACTTTTATGCTTTATAGACTTAGTTATGAGAGTAAGAATTTTAACATATCTCCAGGTACAAAGTATGATAATTAGTATTTTAATATCACTACTATAAACATAACTAGAAAGAACTTCCCTATGCCTGAAATGAGGCCCTGTAAGCCTGATTGGAGCCAAGATAACATGTTGGAACAAAATCCAGAGACATTTCCAAATCCCTCAGTGTGAGCATCTGCAAAGCCTATAGCACCAATGCTAGTTTTCATTTTCATTACCATTGCTGTGATGTTCCTTGATTCATCTGAGATTAAAGTACAACACTCTCTATGGTTAATGGCACATGTGCCTCTTCGAGATGTGGTAAGTACATCTGAAACCATTCAGTTTTGCAGCACTGCCTTACAAATTATAGTCATTTCAGTGTGTTTTTGTTTTTGTTAGCTGCTCATTGTGTGAACTTGACTCAGACTTTGACGTGGAAGGATACAATTTTCAGTCCTATGTAGGATGAATAAGAAATTAAGGACACAACCATACCACTAAAATATAGATCTCGTCCATTGAGTGTGTAGATAGGGCAAGTTGGCTATGCTTGCTTTTTGCAGTGTGCTATATTTCTGTCCTTGGATCCATGGAAGCCCATGGAAGCCCATGAGTGCATCTGGCAATCTATCTGGGGAGAAACTAAGGTCATAAATTAGTACCACAGATCCACTGAGTCTCACCAGTATACTACTGGCCTCTAAGTCCTATCAGTAGTTAGCAAAGTTCTCTCCTTAAGGACAATAACGTTTGGACATTGTTTTAAAGTGGCCCAGTCCATATACCAGGTTGTATTCAAAATATGTTGTCTTGACTGGTTTTATGTTTTCAACACAAGGGACTTGTTTGCCTAATCTTCCATATGAGTCATATTATTCCATCTCATATCTGATGGGATCCTCCTCTGGTTTGATAATTGAGACATGGGACTTCAATCTCACGTTGATTATAACTAAAAATTAGTATATTATCTCTTATGATAGACTGGCTCAAAAAGGTAAAATCACGGCTTCATTTATTTAGTTTTCTTAATGGGCCATTGTTGCAAACTAATTATTGTTAAATTATCACAATTACCTGTCCAACTTCCCACTCTGAACTCTCAAATGTACAGATTTATCTGCTTTCAGTCAGTCCACTGAGGAGTGACGGCCATTAAGGGAATCCAGAGACTACTGAGACCAAAACATAATAGAATAAGAATTGTAAGTATCATTTTGTTTGCTTAAACAGCAGTGTTTAGTCTCATACTGGCTCTACACTTCTCTGAGACTGTTTCTCAGGTCTAGGAAAAGTGTCTGTCAGTCCATGTATATACTTTTTCACTCGAGAATGGTGTATTTGTGACTTGATGCCCCCGAGCTTTAATGCATTTGTATTGACGACTAGGAAGCTATAGTTTCCCTTTTACTTTTGGCACTGCTGTTGTTCAGGTCCTCCGTCTCTCTAGTCCTTCACTAACATCTGCTCCCTTGGGCTCTCTGTTGTCCAAGAACTACCTAGGGGAAGAAAGTTTATGAACCACATTAAAATTTGTCCCAAGTGGGAAATATATGTTCTTATGAGCAC
>NW_007252016.1:4904-6858 GCF_000164805.1 Carlito syrichta
TATGTTTTCAACACAAGGGACTTGTTTGCCTAATCTTCCATATGAGTCATATTATTCCATCTCATATCTGATGGGATCCTCCTCTGGTTTGATAATTGAGACATGGGACTTCAATCTCACGTTGATTATAACTAAAAATTAGTATATTATCTCTTATGATAGACTGGCTCAAAAAGGTAAAATCACGGCTTCATTTATTTAGTTTTCTTAATGGGCCATTGTTGCAAACTAATTATTGTTAAATTATCACAATTACCTGTCCAACTTCCCACTCTGAACTCTCAAATGTACAGATTTATCTGCTTTCAGTCAGTCCACTGAGGAGTGACGGCCATTAAGGGAATCCAGAGACTACTGAGACCAAAAGTTGCCCACAAATCAAAAAAATTGAATAATTGAATGCACTATCATAGGAAGAGTCCTACTCAAAATACACATATCCATCAGTAGTTATAACAAAACATAATAGAATAAGAATTGTAAGTATCATTTTGTTTGCTTAAACAGCAGTGTTTAGTCTCATACTGGCTCTACACTTCTCTGAGACTGTTTCTCAGGTCTAGGAAAAGTGTCTGTCAGTCCATGTATATACTTTTTCACTCGAGAATGGTGTATTTGTGACTTGATGCCCCCGAGCTTTAATGCATTTGTATTGACGACTAGGAAGCTATAGTTTCCCTTTTACTTTTGGCACTGCTGTTGTTCAGGTCCTCCGTCTCTCTAGTCCTTCACTAACATCTGCTCCCTTGGGCTCTCTGTTGTCCAAGAACTACCTAGGGGAAGAAAGTTTATGAACCACATTAAAATTTGTCCCAAGTGGGAAATATATGTTCTTATGAGCACATATCTTATGTCTGTGGTGCCACTTTCTTTAGTGGTATAGAAAAATCATCTGCCATAAACCATTTCAAAAGGACTCAAATTAATCCTACTTTGGGTACTGACTGACAAATCCAATACCAAATACTTGTGTTCAGTTTACTAGTGTCTCTGAAAGATAACTAGAGATTACTGAATTCAAAGATTGGAGATAGTCTTACATCTGATGGAGCTTTCATTAGATTTACTGAGGGAGTGAGGGTAGGATGCAACTTGACTTCAGTAAATTATAATTTCAAAAATGAATGCTTCTTAAAACCTACCTATGGAAAATGTATCTATGTCTAACATGTGCTAGCTACACTGCCTCGATTATTCCTCCTTAGAGATTTTCAATTCCATAATCATATGGTGTACAGAGGGGTGAAGGTCTGATCTCTGTAGTTTCTTCAGAGCTGCCAGTGGGTGCAGTCCAGCCTAAACAGAGATTTAAAAATATCTCCCTCTGATCTAAAGCATGCAGATCTGTTTCACAAGTAGCATCATTTCCTGGCACCATTATGTGTGCATGAAATGACTGGAATCGGGAAGAAACAAATATAATCAGGCAGGTAAAAGGATATGGATAAAAATTTAGGGGATTATAATCATTATAAAAGGCATAATAAAAAGAATAACTGAAGGAAAACACTCCACCAGGTAGCAGAACAGTTAATTGAAGCCAGATATACATCTTGAAAATTTTAGGTGTTGTCTGATCACCTTTGGTACAAAAACCACAAGTCCTGCAGTTACTAGCATAACTTAAATAATGCAATTCAATTTCTGTGGTTTTAGTATAAGTACCGGCTTTCAGAATTTTTAATGTATTTCTGAACTATAGTGGCAACCTGAGAGATTTAAGCTGCAATTTGAGCCAGGTATTCAAGTGAATTTTATATAATATAAACTGTATGTTTCATTGTGCCTACCAACCACAAACCTCTGGACAGGTAGAATGCATGAAGCTAACCCTAAAAACCACTTTAACCTAAAAGGATGGGAAACAAACTTTCAGGCAAACGGAATACAAAAGAAAGGAGGAGTAGTGATCTTAATTTCAGACAAAATACACTTCAAGCTATTAAAAATCAAA
>NW_007252017.1:0-481 GCF_000164805.1 Carlito syrichta
ATTCCAATATAATCCATTCAATTCCATTCCTCTCCATTTCGACGATTCCATTACTCTCCAATTCATTCCATTCCATTTCTCTCCATTCCATTCCATTCCTCTCCATTCCTTTCCATTCCTCTCCATTTCTTTCCATTCCTCTCCATTCCATTCTGTTCCTCTCCTTTCTATTCTATTCCTCCCTATTCTATTCCATTCCTCTACATTCCTTACCATTCCTCCCAATCTCTTCCACTAAATTCCATTCCTGTATACTCCATTCCAATCCCCATTCCATTCCTCTCCATTCCTCTCTATTCCTCTCCATTCCTTTCCTCTCCTTCCCTCTGCATTCCATTCCATTCCACTCCATTACTCGCCATTCCATTCAATTTCATTCAATTTGTCTCTTTTCTATTCCATTCCTTTCCATTCCATTCGTTTCCAATTCATTTCCTCGACATTATATTCTATTCCAGTCCATGCTATTCCAGTCCAATAC
>NW_007252017.1:2115-7300 GCF_000164805.1 Carlito syrichta
CTCTCCTTTTCATTCCATTATATTCGTCTCCTTTCCACTCCATTGCATTCAGTTCCAGTCCTCTCTATTCCACTCAATTGCATTCCATTCCATTCTATACCATTCCAGTCCTCTTCATTCCATTCTTATCCTCTCCATTCCATTTCATTCCTCTTCATTCCTTTCCATTTTATTTCATTCCTTTCCTCTCTATTCCCTTCCATTGTCTTCCTCTTCATTCAACTCAATTCCATTCCATTCCATTCCTCTTTATACCATTCCATTGCTTTCCATTTCTTCCTTTCTCTCCTTTCTATGCTATTCCATTCCATTTCATACCATTGCACTAAATTTCATTCCACTTCATTCCAATCCATTCCATTCCTTTTCATTCCATTCTATTCCATTCCTACCTCTCAATTCCACTCCATTCCATGCCTCTCCATTTCTCTGCATTCCATTCCATTCCATTCTTCTCCATTCCATTCCATTCCCCTACTTTCCTCTATATTCTGTTCCTTTCAATTCCATTCCTCTTTTTTTCTATTTCCATTCCAGTCCTCTCCATTCCTGTATATTCCATTCCATTCCTCTCAATTCATCTCCCTTCCATTCCATTTCTTTCCATTCCATTCCATTCCTCTCCTTTGAACTTCATTCCCTTCTTTTCCATTCCAATCCATTCAATTCCATTACATTTATCTCCATTTCATTTCTCGCCATATCATTCGATTACTTTAGTGTCCATTACATTCTATTCCTTTTCAATTCATTCCATTCCATTCCATTATATTCCTCCCCATTCCATACCATTCCATTCTATTCCACTCCACACCTTTCCATTCCATTCCATTCTATTCCATTTCATTCCATTCCTCTCGATTCCTTTCCATTCCATTCCTCTCCAATCCTCTCCATTCCATTCCATTGCATTACATTACGTTACTCTCCATTCCATTCCATTCCTCTCCTTTCCTCTAAATTCCATAGTTTTCTCTCAATTCCTCTGCATTCCCTTAAATTCCATTCTATTCCATTCCATTCTATTTCATTCATCTCAATTCCATTCCTCTCCATTTCATTCCATTTATTTCCTCTTCATTCCATTCCATTCCATTCCGTTTCCATCCTCTCCATTGCATTCCTCTCCATTCCTCTTCTTTCTACTCCACTCCATTCCTCTCCATTGTATTCCATTTAATTCCATACCTCTCTATTAATTTCCATTCCATTCCATTCTCTCCAATCTATTCCCATCCTCTCCATTCCATTCTATTCCTCTTTCCTCCATTCCATTCTAATCCATTCCTTTCCTCTGCATTCCATTCCATTACATTCTGATCCATTCCTCTCTATTCCATTCCATTCCATTTCATCCCATTTCTTTCCTTTCCATTCCTTGACATTCCTTTCCAATGCACTCCATTCGATTCCACTCCACTCTATTCCATCCCACTACATTCCATTCCTCTTCATTATATTCTATTCTATTCCTTACCATTTCTCTCAAACCCTTTCCATTTCATTCCATTCCATTCCATTCCACTCATTTACTCTAAAGTCCATACCATTCCATTCCATTCGTCTACATTCCTCTGATTTACTCTCTATTCCATTCCATCTTATTCCATTCCATTCCAATCCACACCACTCCTTGACATTCAACTCGATTACATTTCACTCCACTCAAATCCATTTCATTCATCTCCATCCTTTTCTGTTCTTCTCCATTTCATTAAATTCTATTCCAACCATTCCTTTCCATTCCACTCCATTTCATTCCATTACTCTCTTTTCCTTTCCCTTCCATTCCATTTCTCTCCATTTTTCTCCATTCCATTTCTTTCCATTCCATTCCAGTCCATTACTCTCCATTCCATTGCTTTCCATTCCATTCCATCCCATTCCATTACTCTCCATTCCATTCCTTTCCATTCCATTCCTCTCCAGTCCATTCCTACCCAATCCATTCCCTTCCATTACTCTCCATTCCATTCCATTAAAATTCATTCCACTCAACTCCATTCCATTCCTGTGCACTCCATTCCACTCTGTTCCTCTCCATTTCTTTCCATTCCATTTTATATTTCTCTATTCCATTCCGTTCCATTCCTCTCAATTGTATTCCATTCCATTCCATCCCACTCCTCTCCATTGCATTTCATTCCATTCTACTCTATTCTTGCCATTCCTTTCCCTTCCATTCCATTCCATTTCTTGACATTCCGTTCCATTCCATTCCATTCCTCTCCTTTCCATTCCATTCTTTTCCATAAATATCTCGCTATTCCATTCCCTTCCTTTCCATTACATGGCATTCCACTACAGTCAATCCCGTTCCCTCCATCCCATTCCATTCCTCTCCATTTCATTTCATTCTATTCCAACTATTTTATTCCATACCATTCCTCTCCTTTTCTTTCTTCTCTATTCTATTCCGTTCCATTCCATTCCATTGCATTCCATTTCACTCCTTTCCATTCCATTCCATTCCATTCCTTTCCATTCCTCTCCATTCCATTCTCTTCCATTTCACTCCTCTCCATTCTTCTCCATTCCATTTCATTCCATTCAGTTCCATTACTCTCTATTCTATTCCATTCCATTCCACTCCACTCCATTCCATTTCATTCCACTTCATTTGATTGCTCTCCATTCCAATCCTTTCCTTTCTAAACCATTTCATTCTTTCTATTCCTCTTAATTCCCATCTTCTCCTTTCCTCTCCATTTCATTCTATTCCATTCCATTCCTCTCCATTCTAATCCTTCCATACCATTCCATTCCTTTCCCTCCATTCCTCATAACTCCTCTGCATTCCATTCCTTTCCATTCTTTTCCAATCCACTCAATTACATTTCATCATCTCCAATCCACTCCTCTCCGTTCCATTCCATTACTTTTCTGTCCATTCCATTCCATTTCATTATATTTCAACCTTTCCATTCCATTCCATTCCATTATATTCCACTCCATTCCTGTTCATTCTACTCCTCTCCATTCCTCTCCAATCCATAACATTTCATTCCATTCTATTCCATTCCATTTCTCTCTATTCCTTTCCATTCCTTTCCATTCCATTCCATAATATTCTCTCCATTCCATTCCTCTCCTTTCCATTCCATTACATTCCTCTCCCTTCCATTCCATTCCCTACAGTTCCATTCCTCTTTATTCCATTCAATTGCATTCCATTCCTTTTCAACCTCTGTTCCATATCATTGCAGTCCTCTCCATTCCATTCTTGTCCTCTCCATTCCATTCCATTCCTATGCAATCCATTCCATTACTTTCTATTCCATTTCATTCCACAACTTTCCATTCCATTCCATTCCTCTCCATTCCAATCCATTTCATTCTTCTCCATTCCATTCCATTCCAAGATAATCCATTCAATTCCATTCCTCTCCATTTCAACGATTCCATTACTCTCCATTTCATTCCATTCCATTTCTCTCCATTCCATTCCATTCCTCTCCATTCCTTTCCATTCTTCTCCATTCCATTCTATTCCTCTCCTTTCCATTCCATTCCTCCCTATTCTATTCCATTCCTCTACATTCCTTACCATTCCTCCCCAATCTCTTCCACTAGATTACATTCCAATATACTCCATTCCAATCCATTCCATTCCATTCCTCTCCATTCCTTTCCTCTCCTTCCCTCTGCATTCCATTCCATTCCACTCCATTACTTGCCATTCCAGTCAATTCCATTCCATTTGTCTCTTCTATTCCATTCCATTCCATTCGTTTCCAATTCCTTTCCTTGACATTATATTCCAAGCCACTCCACACTATTCCATTCCAATACTTTCCATTCCATTTCTGTGCATTCCGTTTTTGTCCGCTGAATTCCTCTCCATTCCATTTTATTACTCTCCATTCCATTCCATTCCCTCCCATTCCATTCCATTCCATTCCTCTCCATTCCATTCCATTCCATTCCATTCCATTCCATTCCATTCATATCCAATCCATTCCTCTCCCTTCCATTCCTCTCCATTCGATTCTAATCAATTCTTTCCATTCCTTTCCATTCCATTCCATTTCATTCCATTCCATTCTTTTCTATTTCTCTGCATTCCATTCCCATCAATTCCAATAAAATTAATCCATTCCCCTAACTGTAACCCTGCCTTTGATTCCATTACATTCCTCTCCATTCAATTCCATTCCTTTCTATTCCTTTTCACTCATTTCCTTTCCATTCCATTCCATTCCAACCAATTCCATTCTTCTCCATTCCATTTCATTCCATTCTTCTCCATTCCATTCCTCTCCTTTCCATTCGTCTCCATTCCATTCCATTCCATCACTCTCCATTCCATTCCATTCCATTTAAATTCATTCCACTCCACTCCATTCCATTCCTTTGCACTCCATTCCATTCTGTTACCCTCCAATCCCTTCCATTCCATTCCATGTTTCTCCATTCCATTGAGTTCCATTCCTCTAGATTGCATTTCATTCCATTCCATCCCACTCCTCTCCATTGGATTCCATACCATTCCATTCTATCCCTTGCCGTTCCCTTCCATTCCATTTCTTGACATTCCTTTCTATTCCATTCCTCTCCTTTCCATTCCATTCCATTCCTTTCCATTCATTCAACATCTCGCTATTCCATTCCCTTCCTTTCCATTATATTGCATTCCACTTCAGTCAATTCCATTCCCTCCATTCCTTTCCATTCCTGTCCATTTCATTTCATTCTATTCCAACTATTTCATTCCATACCATTCCTCTCCTTTTCATTCCTCTCTATTCTATTCCGTTCCATTCCATTCCATTCCATTTCATTCCTTTCCATTCCATTCCATTCCATTCCATTCCTCTCCATTCCATTCCCTTGATTTCATTCCTCTCCATTCTGCTCCATTCCATTTCTTTCTATTAAATTCCATTCCTCTCTATTCCATTCTATTCCATTCCATTCCATTCCACTCCACCCCATTCCATTCCTTTCCGCTTCATTTGATTGCTCTCCATTCCAATCCTTTCCTTTCTAAACCATTCCATTATTTTCCATTTCTCTTAATTCCCATCTTCTCCTTTCATCTCCATTTCATTCTATTCCATTCCATTCCTCCCCACTCGACTCCCTTCCATTTCATTGCATTCCATACCCTCCATTTCTCATAATACCTCTGCATTCCAATCCATTCCATTTCATTCCAATCCATTTAATTCCATTTAATTCATCT
>NW_007252018.1:0-792 GCF_000164805.1 Carlito syrichta
GAAGATCTGCTGGGATCACTGCCACCGCTCCTGCGTCCGAGACTGTTCTGCCCGCCTGGCGTGGGGCTCCTGTTGCCTGCTCGGAGGCAGGCAGTCATCTTGTTCCTGTCCGGCCCCACCCCCTCTGGGGTGAGCAGATGAGATAGCACCACCTGCTGGCGATTCAAGGTAACAACACCGAAACGGGAGAAACAAGCTTGATAAAGACATAGACCAAACTTCTGAACCGAGGTTAATCTGAACTGTCCTTCACAGCAGATCAGGGGAACTGACCCTAACTGCAAACTAATTTACCAGCTTGAAAAGAAAACTAGAAATCAGACCTGAAAGGACATTGGACTTAAACGCAATGTCTCAGAGTGTGCTTCATTGATTCTATTAGTTTAATGACTTAATTCTATTCCTACTCTATTGTTCCCTTTTTTCTCTTTTCCTTTTCCTTTTCTTCTCTTTTCTTCTGTCTGTAAACCATGTCTTTGTATAGAGGAACAACACACTAATAAGGTGGTTGGATAGCTGGAATGTTAGCATCACTATATGTTTTATTTTTGTTTGTATGAGAGTTGGCTCGACTGTAGCTGTGGTCTATTGTTTTTATCTGTTTCAGTATAGGCCTCTCTCTCTATTTGTTGGCACACTCGTTTGTTTCCCCCCTTACTTCTCTATCTCTCCACTCCCCTCTTCAACCCACTATCTGCTCCATTCTCTCCCCTCTGCTAACCACATTTTATTTCAGGAGTAACCTACAGCCCACTGCACGGACAGATTCCAGGCAGTGGGAAGTGGGTTCCA
>NW_007252018.1:812-4389 GCF_000164805.1 Carlito syrichta
CAGTCATGATCAGACTGTTCCCAGAAGAACTGCCTCCGAGTGGTCTTCTCGCCATCTCCTGATTCTCCAGTGCGGGTCCTAACCCACCCTTGGTCAGTGCTGGTCACCGACAACTATATGTTTTATTTTTGTTTGTATGACAGTTGGTTTGACTGTAGCTGTGGTCTATTGTTTTTATCTGTTTCAGTATAGGCCTCTCTCTCTATTTGTTGGCACACTCGTTTGTTTCCCCCCTTACTCCTCTATCTCTCTACTCCCCTCTTCAACCCACTATCTGCTCCATTCTCTCCCCTCTGCTAACCACATTTTATTTCAGGTAGTAAACCTACAGCCCCACTGCACGGACAGATTCCAGGACAGTGGGAAGTGGGTTCCACATAATCCACACTCCTGTCAGCGAATACCAGGACCTGCAGACAGATTTTGAATCACAGCTCTCCCCTTAAATCCATCTCAAAACTGCAAAAAGGACCACCTCCAACCTACAGTGCAACTTCAGAACTGAACAAAGTAAGAGGACATACATAAAGAATAGGAGATTGAACAAACAGAAGTAAAACCAATCCCTTTACCCCTGAATAACAGAATTAAAGAAGATGGTGACGTGGAGGGAAGGAAAAAGTAGAGAGGGGGAAAAAAATCACACAAATGAAGAAAAACCAAAAGAAGAATATAGGTCCTACATAGACCCCTGGGAAATAAGACACTGAGAAAACAGATTCTGGAACACAGACAATGAAGAGACCCCAGAATGACTGGTTTCATGCAACAAACCCAGACATCAAGACATTAATGGAGAGAATTAAAAAAATTGAGGAGAGACAAGAGGAAAATAGGAAGGAGCTGATGTCAGAAATGACAGCAGTAAAGAATACTGTGATGGAAATGAACAACAGACTAATAAGCATGGAAAGCAGAATCAGCCAAGCAGAAGAAAGAATCTCAGAGCTCGAAGACCAAAACACAGAACTAACCCAAACTGTCAAAAGCATAGAAAAGAAGCTCAAAAAGACAGAACAAAACCTGCAAGAGATGAATGATCACTTCAAGAGACCAAACCTAAGAGTAATTGGGCTTCCTGAAGTAGAGAGAGAAACAGAAGCCACACTGGAACAAACATTTCATGAAATCATTCAAGAAAACTTCCCTCATCTCATTAAGGATGAAAAAATTCAAACACAAGAGATTCAGAGAACCCCTGCAAGACAACAAATGAGAAGACCAACTCCCAGACACATAATAATTCTCCTAAACAAAGTAGCTATAAAATGAAGATCCTAAAGGCAGCAAGAGAAAAAGGCCAGACTACCTACCAGGGAAAACCAATTAGAATAGCTGCAGATTTATCCACAGAAACCCTGCAGGCCAGGAGAGCCTGGAGCCCTATCTTAAAAGTTCTAAAAGAGAAACAATTTCCACCAAGAATAACCTACCCAGCCAAACTAAGCTTCATTAGTGAGGGAGAATTGAATTGAAATCTTTTCCAGACATCCAATCCCTAAGAACCTACGCTACCACCAGACCACCTCTACAAGAAACACTTAAGATAGTACTGGACACAGAAGATAAAGAAAAAACAACAACAGCATTCTACACAAGAGTACAGGCAAAAGATTAAACACACACATGAACCAATTCCAAAACCCAAAGAAAGACAACAAATAAACAGAATCAACTCTGTAAGAACCTTATGACAGGGATCAACTCTTGCATTTCAATTATTAGCCTATATGTGAACGGACTAAATGCACCACTGAAAAGACATAGAATGGCAAAATGGATAAAATATCATCAGGCAAAAATCTACTGCATTCAAGAGACTCACCTCACTAGAAAGGACACCCACAGACTCAAAGTAAGAGGATGGGAAACAAACTTTCAGGCGAACGGAATACAAAAGGAAGGAGGTGTAGCAATCTTAATTTCAGACAAAATACCCTTCGAGCTATTAAAAATCAAAAAAGATACAGAAGGCAACTACATAATGATAAAAGGCTCAATCCATCAACAAGAAATATCTATCCTAAATATATGCACCCAACATAGGTGCGCCAACTTTCATAAAACAATTTCTTGGAAAACTAAAGAAAGATATTGACTCTACCACTATCATAACTGGGGACTTTAATACCCCACTCACAACCTTAGACAGATCATCAGGACAAAAAAATCAGCAAGGAGATCCGGAAGCTCAATGTGACTTTGGACCAAATGTACTTAATTGATACCTACAGAACACTCTATCCAGAGACCACAGAATACACATTCTACTCATCACCACTTGGAACATATTCTAAGATCAACCACATACTCGGCCATAAATCAAGCATAAGCAAATTTAAAAGGACTGAAATTCTACCAAACACTTTCTCAGACCACAGTGGAATAAAAATAAACATTGACACCAACAAAGTCCCCCCAAAACCTGCAAAAACATGGACACTAAACAGCATGATGCTAAACAACTCCTGGGTCAATGAAAAATCAAAACAGGGATCAAAAGATACCTGGAAACAAATGAAAATGAAGAAACATCTTACCAGAATCTCTGGGATGCCTTGAAAGCTGTATTAAGAGGGGAATTTATATCCCTACAAACACACATGAAGAAAATGGAAGGAACAGAAATTCACAACCTAACAAGCCACCTAAAGAAGCTAGAAAAGCAAGACCACAAAAACCCTAATTTCAGCAGAAGAATCCAGATCACCAAAATAAAAGCCCAAATCCAGGACATAGAAGACAAAAAGATAATACAAAAAATCAATGAAACAAAAAGCTGGCTCTTCGAAAGGGTAAACAAGATTGATGGTCCCCTAGCTAGACTGACCAAGAAAAAATAAGAAAAAAACCAAATAAGCATAATCAGAAACACAAAAGATGAAGTCACATCTGACCCTGAAGAAATACAAAAGATCATTAGAGACTACTACGTACACTTGTATGGAAACAAACTTGAAAACCAGAAGGAAATGGAGGACTTTCTGACATCACACAACCTACCTAAGTTGGAACAAGAAGAAATTGAGACCCTAAATAGACCAATAACAATCAAGGAAATCGACTACATAATAAGAAAACTTCCTACAAAAAAAAGCCCTGGTCCAGATGGCTTTCCAGCAGAATTCTACAAGACATTCAAGGAGGAGCTGATACCAATCCTACTGAAGGTATTCCAGGCGATTGAAAAAGATGGAACTCTCCCCAAATCATTTTACGAAGCCAACATCACATTGATACCCAAGCCAGGTAAAGATCCAACAAAGAAAGAGAACTACAGGCCAATATCTTTGATGAACATAGATGCTAAAATTCTCAACAAGATCCTAGCAAACCGGATTCAGCAATACATCTCAAAAATCATCCACCATGACCAAGTAGGCTTCATTCCTGGCATGCAAGGCTGGTTCAACATTCGTAAAACCATAAATGTAATTAAATACATCAACAGATGTCAAAACAAAAACCACATGATCATATCATTAGATGCAGAAAAAGCTTTTGATAAAATCCAGCACCCTTCTTGATTAAAACCCTTGAACATCTAGGCATACGGGGAACATACCTCAAAATAGAA
>NW_007252019.1:0-4583 GCF_000164805.1 Carlito syrichta
CCAGTTTCCCTCTGCCCTCTGCAGGATGCTGAGACAGTTCCTGGTGACCGAGAATTCCCATTTTTTGGATATCAAGACTCCCATAATGTACTTTGGGAACTGGAATCCAAGATTCCTGGTTCCCCTTCACATGACCTCCCCAGTATGTGGAATCTTCAAAACCCAACATCCCAAATCCGACGTGCCCACCCTCAAAAATTTTCTGTAATTTGAGGTCACATGAATAGAGAGATTTTGTACCAATACGCCTTCTGATTTTGGGGAACATGATTATGGTCGTAGATGTTCCTAGGACACCAAAGGATTTGTAGGGCCAGATCTTTGATTACAATTAACAAGAGGACCAGAGAGTTCCTGTGGATCTGTAATGGTTCATTTAGCGTATCCACGGAGCAAGTAGCTCTGAGAAATGTAGGATTCCTGAATCCCAGATTGGTGATTAAACCTTATCAAGAGGCCCTGTAGATTCCAATTAATGAGAACTCCTAGGATTGAATTTCCTTTTCGTTCTCAGCAAGATGCCCTGATTTTCCCTGTTGATGTGGATTTCAAACTCTGTGTACAAGAAGACAGATGTCCAGAAGTTTCCTAGTGACGTGGATTTCATGATTCTTAGTTACCTTTAAAAATACGTACTAAACATTTGGCAACTGCAAAACCCTTGTCCCGTATCAAAATAAAAAGAGAAACGGAAGGGGAAGGATTACAGTGTTCACCTTAAGACCAGAGTTACATCCAAATATGACAAGAAGATTCTTTTAGTGCTGAAATCTGGCCTTAGTTTTTCCGAGGAACCGAACGGACTTGGAGTGCCTGATATCCGTTTACAACTTTCAAGAGGACCAGAATGTTGCTGGAGTCCTGAAATGACCGATTCGCAATATCTGCATGCTAAATTGCTGTGAAACATTTGGGGAACTCGAAGCCCTGTTCCTTGTTTGTCCCATAGAAGACACCCTGGGAGTTTTATGGATATAGGACTCGTACAACAAAGATTATTTATACTTCCTTAGTTAGAGGCCATGTAGTGTCCTGTATATGAGGATTCTCTTTCCCTAGATTCCTGTTTCAAAACCCTGATTCTTGTTTATTCCTTAGTAAGAGGCCATAGAGATTTTTTGATGAGGAACCATGGAAAACATATTTCTTGTTGTTTCTTAGCAAGAGGCAATGTAGTTTCTTTTATGTGAGGACTGCTATTACTCACATTCACGGCTCGAATCACTGATTCTACTTTATCTGTCAGCAAGATGCCCTGTAGAGTTTCAGGACTGAGGACTCATATAACCCAGATTCCTTATTTTTAGAAACAGCAGTGCACTTACCTGTATATGAGTACTCCCTTTCCCAGATCGAAACCCAGATGCATGTTAAGACCTTAGGAAGACGTCGTGTAGGTTTTTGGGGATTCAGAACACATGTCACCCAGATTCCTTATTATTTCTTAGAAAAATCTGTGCAGATACCTGTATATGAGGATTTCATTTCCCTAGATTATGCTTCAAAAGCCCAAATTCTTGTTTAGCCCTTTGCAAGAAAACCTGAAGTTTTCTTTGTGATTGCGGAGACGTGTAAACCAGATTCCTTATTCTTCCTTAGCAATAGACACTGCAGTTTCCTGTGTATGAGGACACCCATTATCCAGGTTCCAACTCCCAAACCTGATTGGAAGTTATCTCTTATCAAGACGCTCTGCAGGTTTTCGGGATGGAGGACTCGAGTAACTAAGATTCCTTATTCTTCTAGAGGAACAGGTCGTGTAGTGTTCTGTATATGAGGACTCCCATTAATGTAATCCCTGCTTCATTCTCAGACACTCTCGAGGCATTTCTTGGTGACTTAGAATTCCAGTTTCTTGGATATCTAGAGAAAGACTCCCGTAAAGTTCTTGTGGCATTGGAACCCTAGATTCCTGGTTCCCTTTAAAAAAAAAAACACATTAAAAATGTATCAACATAGAAGCCCAGATTGCTGATTAAAAATTGTCAAGAGAACTTCTAGATTTAGGCCATTGAGAACTCCAAGAACCGGATTCCCTTTCTGTTGTCAGCAAGATGCCCTGATGATCCCTGTCTATGTGGATTCCAAAACTCTGTATACAAAAATGAAGATTCCCCAGTGTTTCCAAGGGACGTGGAATCCAAGATTCCTGGGTACATTGTAATAATTCATTAAAAAATTTGGAAACTGCAAAATAATCGGCCTTTCTCCAAATAAAAGTACAAACCGAAATTTAAGGATTTAGTTTTTTTATATGATGACTGTTATTACCCACATTCACGCCTCAAATCCCTGATTCTTCTTAGCTGTCAGCAAGATGCCCTGTAGAGTTTCAGGACTGAGGACTCATATAACCCAGATTCCTTATTTTTAGAAACAGCCGTGCACTTCCCTGTATATGAGTACTCCCTTTCCAGATACATGCATCGAAACCCTGATGCTTGTTTAAACCGTAGGAAGACGCCGTGCAGTTTTTTGGGTATTGAGAACACATGTCACACAGATTCCTTATTCTGTCTTATGAAAAGTCCGTGAAGTTGCCTGTATAGAAGGATTTCATTTCCCTAGACTATGCTTCCAAAACCCAAATTTGTGTTTAGCCCTTAGCAATACACCCTGAGGTTTTTTGGAGATTGCGGACACGTGTAAACCAGATTCCTTATTCTTCCTTAGCCATAGACAGTGCAATGCCGTGTATATGAGGACACCCATTATCCAGATTCCTACTGCGAAAACCTGTTTGATCGCTATCTCTTAGCAAGACGCTCTGTAGATTTTTGTGATGGAGGACTCATGTAACCAAAATTCCTTATTCCTCCATAGCAACAGGTCGTGTTGTGTTCTGTCCTTGAGACTCCCATTAATGAAATTTCTGCTTCATTCTCAGCAAGACGCTGAGACATTTCCTGGTGACCTAGAATTCCAGTTGCTTGGATATCAAGAGAAAGACTCCCATAAAGTTCTTGTGGAATTGGAACCCAAGATTCCTGGTTCCTTTTCAAAAGACACACTAAAGATGTGGCAACATAGAAGCCCAGATTGCTGATTAAACCTTATCAAGAGAACTTCTAGATTTAGGCGATTGAGAACTCCCTGAACCGGATTCCCTTTCCGTTCTCAGCAAGATGCCCTGATTTTCCCTGTCGATGTGGATTCCAAAACTCTGTATACAAAAAGGCAGATTCCCAGATGTTTCTTAGGGAGGTAGAATCCATAATTCCTCGTTACATTTTAATAATTCGTACTAAATATTTGGCAACTGCAAATTCTCGGCCTCTCTCGAAATAAAAGTACAAACCGAAATTTAAGGATTACGAAGTTCACCGTAAGACCAGAGTTACATTCAAATATGGCGAGAAAATAATTTTGTTCCGGGAATCTAACCTTAGTTGTCCAGAGGAACCTAAGGGACTTGTCCTACCAGATACCCGTTTACAACTAATGAGAGATCCAGAAAGTTCCTGTGGATCTGTAATGACAGATTTAGCGTATCCACGGAGCAAGTAGCTCTGAAAAATGGAGGGATCCTGTAACCCAGATTGGATGATTAAAACTTATCAAGAGGCCCTGTAGATTCCAGTTAAGGAGAACTCGTAGAACTGGATTTCCTTTTCGTTCTCAGCAAGATGCCCAGATATTCACTCTTGATGTGGATTCCAAACTCTGTGTACAAAAAGACAGATGTCCAGAATTTTCCTAGGGACATGGAATCCATGATTCTTGGTTATCTTTAAAAATACGTACTAAACATGTGGCAACTTCAAAACCCTTTTCCCCTCTCAAATAAAAAGAGTAACGGAAGGGGAAGGATACAGGGTTCACCTTAAGACCAGAGTTACATCCAAATATGGCAAGAAGATTCTTTTTGTGCTGGAATCTGGCCTTAGTTTTTCCGAGGAACCTAAAGGACGTGGAGTGCCCAATACCCGTTTACAACTTTCAAGAAGACCAGAATGTTGGTGGAGTCCTGAAATGACGGATTCGTAATATCTGCATGCTATATTGCTCCAAAATATTTGGGGAGCTCGAGCCCTCTTTCTTGTTTCTCCCATAGCAGACACCCTGGGAATTGTATAGATAGAGGACTCGTACAAAAAGATTCTTTATTCTGTTTTATTTAGAGGCCGTATATTGTCCTGTATATGAGGGTTCTCTTTCCCTAGATTCCTGTCTTGAAACCCTGATTCTTGTTTAGCCCTTAGTAAGACGCCATGTAGATTTTTTGATAGAGGAACAATTGAAAACAGATTTCTTCTTTTTTCTTAGCAAGAGACCATGCAGTTTCCTGTATGTGAGGACTGCTCTTACCCACATTCATGCCTCGAATCCCTGATCCTTTCTTAGGCGTCAGCAAGATGCCCTGTAGAGTTTCAGGACTGTGGACTCATATAACCCAGATTCCTTATTTTTAGCAACAGTCGTGCAGTTGCCTGTATATGAGTACTCCCTTTCCCAGATAAATGTGTCGAAACCCTGATGCTTGGTAGGACCTTAGGAAGACGCCGTGTAGTTTTTTGGGGATTGATAACACATGTCACCCAGATTCCTTATTCTCTCTTAGAAAAATCTGTGCAGTTACCTGT
>NW_007252020.1:0-7631 GCF_000164805.1 Carlito syrichta
TTTTTTTTTTGTTTTTTTTTTGCTGAGGATTGTTCTGGCTATTCTTGGACTTTTGTGTTTCCATATGAATTCCTACATTGTTTTTTCTAGGTCTGAGAAGAATGTTTGGTAATTTGGTAATTTGATGGGTATTGCATTGAATTTGTAGATTGCCTTAGGTAAGATGGACATCTTCACAATGTTGATTCTTTGGATCCATGAGCATGGGATATTTTTCCACTTGTTTGTGTCAACTTTGATTTCTTTGAGCAGTGTTTTGTAGTTTTCCTTGTAAAGGTCTTTCACGTCTCTGGTTAGGAAGATGCCAAGGTATTTCATTTTTTTTTGTGGCTATTGTGAATGGAATTGTGTTTTTATTTGGGTTTCTGTTTGTTTATTATTGGTGTAGAGTAATGCGATTGTCTTTTGTACATTTATTTTGTATCCTGAGACTTTGCCAAAGGCCTTTATCAGTGTAAGGAGGTTTTTGACAGATTCTCTTGGGTTTTCAAGGTACACAATCATATCATCTGCAAAGAGAGATAACTTGACTTCCTCTTTTCCTATTTGGATACCCCTGATTGCCTTCTCTTCTCTGACTGCTCGAGCCACGACTTCCAATACTATGTTGAACAGGAAGGGTGAGAGTGGGCATCTTTGTCTTGTTCCAGTTTTCAGGGGAAATGGTTCTAATTTTTCTCCATTTAGGAGTATGCTCGCTGTGGGTTTCTCGTAGATGGCTTTTACTATTTTGAGGTATGTTCCCCATATGCCTAGATGTTCAAGGGTTTTTATTAAGAAGGGGTGCTGGATTTTATCAAAAGCTTTTTCTGCATCTAATGATATAATCATGTGGTTTTTGTTTTGACATCTGTTGATGTATTTAATAACATTTATGGTTTTACGAATGTTGAACCAGCCTTGCATCACAGGAATGAAGCCTACTTGGTCATGATGGATGATTTTTGAGATGTATTGCTGAATCCGGTTTGCTAGGATCTTGTTGAGAATTTTAGCATCTATGTTCATCAAAGATATTGGCCTGTAGTTCTCTTTCTTTGCTGGATCTTTACCTGGCTTGGGTATCAATGTGATGTTGGCTTTGTAAAATGATTTTGGAGAGCGTTCCATCTTTTTCAATCGCCTGGAATACCTTCAGTAGGATTGGTATCAGCTCCTTCTTAAATGTCTTGTAGAATTCTGCTGGAAAGCCATCTGGACCAGGGCTTTTTTTTGTAGGAAGTGTTCTTATTACGTAGTCGATTTCCTTGATTATTATTGGTTTATTTAGGGTCTCAATTTCTTCTTGTTCCAACTTAGGTAGGTTGTGTGATGTCAGAAAGTCCTCCATTTCCTTAAGGTTTTCAAGTTTGTTTCCATACAAGTGTAGGTAGTAGTCTCTAATGATCTTTTGTATTTCTTCAGGGTCAGATGTGACTTCATCTTTTGTGTTTCTGATTGTGCTTATTTGGTTTTTTTCTCATTTTTTCTTGGTCAGTCTAGCTAGGGGACCATCGATCTTGTTTATTCTTTCAAAGAACCAGCTTTTTGTTTCATTGATTTTTTTCTGTTATCTTTTTGTCTTCTATGTCCTGGATTTGGGCTTTTATTTTGGTGATCTGGATTCTTCTGCTGAAATTAGGGTTTTTGTGGTCTTGCTTTTCCAGTTTCTTCAGGTGGCTTGTTAGGTTGTTAATTTCTGTTCCTTCCATTTTCCTCATGTGTGTTTGTAGGAATATAAATTTCCCTCTTATTACAGCTTTTAATGAATCCCCGAGATTTTGGTAAGATGTTTCTTCATTTTCATTTGTTTCCAGGTATCTTTTGATCTCTGTTTTGATGTCATAATTGACCCAGGAGTTATTTAGCATCATGCTGTTTAGTGTCCATGTCTTTGTGGTTTTGGGGGAACTTTGTTGGTGTCAATGTTTATTTTTATTCCACTGTGGTCCGAGAAGGTGCATGGTAGCATTTCAGTCCTTTTAAATTTGCTTATACTTGATTTGTGTTCAATTATGTGGTCGATCTTAGAATATGTTCCATGTGGTGATGAGTAGAATGTGTATTCTGTGGTCTTTGGATGGAGTGTTCTATAGGTATCAATTAAGTCCATTTTGTCTAGAGTCTCATTGAGGTTCTGGATCTCCTTGCTAATTTTTTGTCCTGATGATCTGTCTAGGGTTGTGAGTGGTGTATTAAAGTCCCCAGTTATTATGGTGTTAGAGTCAATGTCTTTCTTTAGTTTTCCTAGAAGTTGCTTTATGAATGTTGGCGCACCTATGTTGGGTTCATATATGTTTAGGATAGATATTTCTTGTTGATGGAGTGAACCTTTTATCATTATGTAGTGGCCCTCTGTATCTTTTTTAATTTTTGTTAGCTTAAATGGCATTTTGTCTGAAATTAGGATCACAACTCCTCCTTTCTTTTGTGTTCCATTCGCCTGAAAATTTGTTTTCCATCCTCTTACTTTGAGTCTGTGTATGTCCTTTCTAATGAGATGGGTCTCTTGAAGGCAGTATATTGTTGCCTGGTGATATTTTATCCATTTTGTCATTCTGTGTCTTTTCAGTGGTGCATTTAGTCCATTCACATTCAGACTAATTGAAATGTGAGAGTTCGTCCCTATCATGGAGTTCTTATTGAGTTGTTGTTCTTCCACTTGGTTTTTTCTTTTTTCTTGTTTTTTGTTTTTTTTTTTTTTGGTCTTTCTTTTGGTTTTGGGGTTGGTTCGTGTATATTTTATTCTTTTGCCTGTACTCTTGTGAAGAACGTTGTTCTATTTTCCTTTTCTTCTGTGTTTAGTACTTTCTTAAGTGTTTCATGTAGAGATGGTTTGGTGGCAGCATAAGTTCTTAGGGATTGGATATCTGGGAAAGATTTTAACTCTCCCTCACTGATGAAGCTTAGCTTGGCCAGGTAGGTTATTCTTGGTTGAAATTGTTTATCTTTTAGGACTTTGAAGATAGGGCTCCAAGCTCTCATAGCCTGCAGGTTTTTTTGCAGATAAAACTGCTGCTATTCTGATTGGTCTTCCATGGTAGGTGATCTGGCCTTTTTCTCTTGCTGCCTTTAGGATTTTTTCTTTTGTGCCTACTTTATTTAAGTGAATTATTATGTGTCTAGGAGTTGGTCTTCTCATTTGTTGTCTTGCAGGGGTTCTCTGAATCTCTTGTGTTTGAATTTTTGCATCACTGATTAGATAAGGGAAGTTTTGTTGAATGATCTCATGGAAAGTTTGTTCCAATGTGGTTTCTGTTTCTCTTTGTGCCTCAGGGAGTCCGATTACTCTTAGGTTAGACCTCTTGAGGTAGACACTCATCTCTTGAAGGTTTTATTCTGTCTTTTTGAGCTTATTTTCTGTGTTTTTAAGAGTTTCGGTTATTTCTATATTTTGGTCCTCAAGCTCTGAGATTCTTTCTTCTGCTTGGGGAATTCTGCTTTCCATGCTTATCAGTTGTTATTTATTTCATTCACAGTATTCTTTATTACTGTTATCTCAGATATCAACTCCTTCCTAGTTTCTTCTTGTGTCTCCTCAATTCTTTTTAATCTCTCCATTATTGTTTTGATATCTACATTTGCAGTTTCAGACCCTTCATTCTGGGGGCTTTTCATTGTTTGCATTCCAAAGTCAGTTTTCTCAGTGTCTGTTCTCCCAGTCATCTGGGAGAGACCCATACTCTTCTTTTGGTTTTTCTTCATTTCTGTAGATTTTTCTCCCTCTCCCCCTTTCCCTCCCCTTCTTCAATTCTGTTTTTGAAGGAAGATGGGGTTCCTTTTATTTCTCTTCTGCAATGTCCTGTTCTTCCTTATGAGGGTCTTCTGGCTTTGTTCACTTTTCCCTCTGCTTTACGTCTGTCTATTCAGCAGTATGTTGTCTTGGTCCCTAGATTTAAAAAGGGGGCGTATAAAAGAGGAAAATAATGGAGGAAGGGGATGTCAATAGGAAGTTGGAAAGAGACAAGTGCAAGAAGGAAAACAGATATACATACCAACCATCAGGTGAGAAAGAGACACAGGGCCAGGAAGATGTGAAGAAAGACATGTAAGAAAGATTCCCTATAGAGTACTGATAGCTACACAGAGACAGGCCAATAAAATAGAGAAACCATGTAAGTCAGAAGGTAAATAACAAACGTGATCTATACCAACAGTTACAGTGATAAAATCATAAGTCAAAATAAGCAAAAAAGATAAGTGCGAGAGGGAAAACAGATATACCTACCAACTATCAAGATGAGAAAGAGACACAGGGCCGGGAAGAAGTGAAGAAAGACATGTAAGAAAGATTCCCTAAAGAGTACTGATAGCTACACAGAGACAGGCCAATAAAATCAAGAAACAGTATAAGTCAGAAGGTAAACACCAAACGTGATCTAAACCTACAGTTTCAATGATAAAATCATAAATCAAAATAACGATCAGACTAGAGTCACTTCTGTGATCTCCGATTCCAGCCTCTCCCTTTTGTTTTTTGTTGCAGCGTAGGGGTGGGGCTTTGTCTCCTGTTTCACGCTGTTGCCTTAGGAACTGAGGTAAACTTTGTTGATAGGTGGGCAGGCAATGGAAGTCTCTGCCTGGAGAATAGCAAGGTAGTTTACCCAGATCTGTTTTTCTCCGCTTGTCTGGATCCCCTGGCTTGGGGTCTCGCACTGAGTGCCTCAGCCAGGGTGGGCCTGGACTTCCAGAGCTCCAAAGCTCCAAAGGGCAGGTAGTGGGCGGCGAGAGTGGCTCTGGGCCCCCCACAGGGTACTTCAGCCAGGAATGGGACCGGTGTCTCTGAGGGGCGGGTGCCCAGAGCCTCCCCGTGTGACCAGCGGTACCAGGTGCTGGGCTGGAGACAATGCAGCCGGGGAGAGATCTGGAGGGAGCAGGGACCCAAAACTCCCCCGCATGCTGCAATATCTGGCCTTAGGAAATGAGGTAAAGTGTGTTGATAGGTGGGCAGGGCAATGGAAGTCTCTGCCTGGAGAATGGCGAGGCAGTTTAAGCAGATTTGTTTTTCTCTGCTTGTCTGGGTTCTCCGGCTTGGGGTCTCACGCTGAGTGCCTCAGCCAGGGAGGACCCGGAGTTCCAGAGCTCCATAGTTCCAAAGGGCAGGTGGTGAGTGGCGAGAGTGGCGCTGGGCCCCCTACAGAGTACTTCAGCCAGGAATGGGACAGGTGTCTCTGAGGGGCGGGTGCACGGAGCCTTCCTGTGTGACTGGTGGCTTGTTGCCGGGTGCCCGGGCTGGAGACAATGCAGCCGGGGAGGGATCTGGAGGGGGCTGGGACCAGACACGAGTAGAACAGCAGCAGTGGGGGGGCGCAACATCTGGCCCTGCGTGGGACTGAAGTTCCCAGGCCTGGCACCAGCATGGTTGGTGGTGGGCTGGGGGATGGGGGAAGAGAAGTAATAGCCTTTTTGGGAACTCACGTTCAGAGAATCTCACCAGTTCACCTATGCCATCGCCATCTTGCCCGGGCTCCCCCATTATATGCTTCAATCTGTACCTTTCTGATTATCAGAGACCAGAAAGACAGCTTTTTTTTTCTTTCTGAGGAAATTGTGTTGGCCCATGCTTTTGCATCTTGAAGATTTTTGTTTAATTGAATTCAAATTAAGATGATACATCCAATATTCCTTCTACTCAGTCAATCTTGGTTGCTCACTATGTGCCAGATACTGACAAGGACCACAGCCTATTTATTGGTCAACATTCCAAAATATAGGTGTTTTTAGTTGTTTCCAGGTGTGAGTAGCTAGGTAGACACAATGTACATGTATTGTTTAATGAGTTGCTTGGAAAGTGTGTGTGTGTGTGTGTGTGTGTTGGAACTATGCTGTGACATAGAGTGCAGCCAATATGAGATATTTTAATATCTGATTATCTATGTATTTATTATAGTGTTTAATACATTTATATTTATGATCATTGTAGAAAATTGAATAAAGTCTCATACCCTAAGATGTCCATATCTTAATCTCTAGAAATTGTGACTGCTACCTTATAAGGCCAAGGGGGCTTTATAGATGCAAATGAATCAAGGATCCTGTAATGGGGAGATTATCCTCAATATGTGGGTGTGTCTAAATGTAATCTCAAAGACACTTATAACAGAAGAAAGAAGATCAAAACAAAAAGAGGAGGGAGGAATTGACATTGGAAGCATGAGGATGGAGAGAAAAAGACATTGAGTTGCAAACTAAGAAAGCCTAAGAGCTGGAAAAGGCAAGGAACATTCTCCACTGGAGTCTCTGGAAGAAATCAAGCCTACATAACTCTTAACTTTATAAGAAATAATTTTGACTTCTAGAACTATTAATAAGCAAATTTGTATTGATTCTACCTACTATGTGTACTCCAATTTTCATGGCAAATAAGTAGATATGCTACCTTTAATTTAAGGCTCTCCATGTACTCCCAATTCAACTGAGACTTTTTAAAAGACATAAATAGTTAAGTCCTATGTACCTACTTTGCCTAGTTTTCTGAATGCACAGTTGCTTGTTTGGGTCAATGGCTTCATTCATTATTTGAGTACTAGAAGGAGCTAAGAATCCTTTAATTTCTAGTTCCTGTGTTAAAAGTTATTTTCACCTAATACTTTTATTGCACCTGCATTGACAGTCCTGAATTAATTATTATTAGCTTTGGTATTCAAATTAGCAAGGTCTATTTCTATTCAGTCACAGATTTACCCTCTTCTTATCTTGCCATTTGTTCCTGGTTGTCATGTTTTCTTTCTGTTGTTTACTTTTACTGAATGTATTCTTCTATATTTCTATCTTAAAATGTCTTTATTTCACCCTTATTCTTCTATGATCATTCTTCATCTTCAGGACACTATTTTAAATTGTTATTTTTAGGTTACCATGACTGCTGCTGAAATGCTTACTGTATGATAAATCATTTTTTCAGAAGGTATTCTATGTCTCTCTATGGTTGTTGTAAAGTCTTTTTTATTGGCATACTGAGTTTTTGGCATAATGTACTTAAGTGTGAATTTGAATTTATTTTTGTCTGTCTTTTAACAAGCTTATAATGTGTTCTAAATCTACAAATGTTTCTCTTTCATGAAGTCTGGAAGTTTCTCAGTCATTTTATCTTTCATTATCTCTGTTGTATTTTTTGTAGTATTATTTTTCAGAAACATCAATTTGATATATAGTATATGTTCACATTTCATTCTCATTTCTATACATTCTTTCTATTTTCTATTTTTTCTCTCTTTTTATCTTGTAGGTAATTCTTTAGCTCTAGCGTAAAGCTCTTTTTAAATTTATGTCTAATTTACTGTTGAACCTACACACATTTCTGAATTTTCTGGGGGAAAAATTTGTATAACTAAAACTACTTTGATTATTTTAAAAAATCTTTTTTGACAATACTTTGGTTATGAATTTACAACTTTAGCAGTTTGAAACAGACTTATTTACCATTCCTACAATTTCGTCAATTAAATTATCTTCTTTACAGTTCACATATGTTATTTGTTGTGTTTGAAAAATCTAACTCATCATTATATGTGTTTTATAGTTTCTGATTGTAAGCTAAGTGACTGTAAGCAAGTCATGATCACTAGGTATCCTTAACCATGGTAGATCAGCCATTCACAGCTGTTCATCATTTCCTACCATCAAACATTCCTGGAGTACTACTATTTTAT
>NW_007252021.1:0-871 GCF_000164805.1 Carlito syrichta
CCAATCCATACTACTCAACTCCATTCCAATCCTCTACATTTAATTCCTCTCCATTCTATTTGTCTCCATTTCATTCCATTCTTGTCCTTCTTTTCCACTCCATTCCATTTATCTCCATTCCTCTCCATTCCATTCCTTTCTATTTCATTCCATTACCCTCCATTCCTTTGCCTTCCTTTCCATTAATTTCCTCTCCTTTCCAACTCTCTCCACTCCCTTTCATTCCATTCCTCTCTTTTCCATTCCTCTCCATTCCTTTCCATTCCCTTCCATTCCATTCCAATCCACTCCATTGCATTCCTCTCCACTCCATTCCATTTATGTCTATTCCATTCCATTCCATCCACTCCATTCCATTTCTTTCCATTCCTCTGCATTCCACTCCATGCCTCTCAATTATAATGCATTCCACGCCATTCCATTCCGATCCACTCCATTTCATTCAATTCGCTACATTGCAGTCCAATCCTCTCACTTTCTGTCATTCCGTTCCATCTACTCCATTTTTTCCTCTCCATTCAATTCCTCTCCTTTCGTTTCCTTTCTATAACTTTCCATTCCACTTCTTTCTTTTCCATTTATCTCATTCCATTCCACTCCATTCCATTCCATTCCATTGCTCTCCTTTCGATACCATACCATTCTATTCCATTCCACTCCAATCCTCTCCATTCCATTGGATTCCATCAAGTACATTCCTCTCAATTCCACTGCATTCCGTTCATTCGATTCGATTCCATTACACTCCATTCTTCCATTCCATTCCTCTCCAATCAATTCCATCCCATTTCATTCCATTGCATTTCAGTCCGTTCCATTCCATTCCATTCAACTCCATGCCATTTCTCTCCATTCCACTCCTTTCCATTTC
>NW_007252021.1:2270-2993 GCF_000164805.1 Carlito syrichta
CATTCCATTCCATTCCATTCCACTCCATTCCATTCCATTCCAATCCTCTCCATTCCATTCCTGTCCATTCAATTCCATTCCAATCATTTACAGTCCATTCTATTTCATTCCATTCGATTCGCTTAGATTTTATTTCATTCCATTCCATTTCTTTCCTCTCCATTCCATTCCATTCCTCTCAGATCATTCCTTTCCTCTCCATTCCATTCCACTCCATTTAATTCTATTCCTCTCCATATCATTCCATTCTTTCCTTTCCACTCCATACGATTCCATACCTCCCTATTATATTCCTCTCAATTCCATTCCATTCCATTCCATCCAATTTCTATAAATTCGATTCCATTCCACTCCATTCCTCTCCATTCCATTCCTCTCCATTCCATTCCTCCCCTTTCCATTTCATACCAATCCATTTATCCATTCCATTCACTTCCATTCAAATCTATACAATTCCTCTCCATTCCAATCCATTCAATTCAATTCCTCTCCATTCCAGTCCAAACCATCCTTTACTCTCCATTCCATTCCTCTCTAGTCCACTCCATTCAACTCCATTTCATTCCTTTCGATTCCATTCCGTTCTACTCCATTCAATTCCATTCAACCCATTCCATTCCTCTCCATTTCACTCCATTCCATTCCATTCCTCTGCATTCCATTCATTCCACTCCTTTCCATTTCATTCCACACATTCCATTCCTCTCAATTCCAATCCATTCC
>NW_007252022.1:0-9392 GCF_000164805.1 Carlito syrichta
TCACCTCCTGGTCCATGGAAAAATTGTCTTAAGAGGAAAAAAGAAAAATTGTCTTCCACAAAACCAGTCCCTGATGCGAAAAATGTTGGGGAATGCTATTCTATATCATACTGTGGGGCAGATACATGTCATTATCCATTTATGCAAAGGCCAAGTGTGATCCCAGGATGAGGTAGGAGGAACACTTGAGCCAGGACTTCAAGACCAGCATGGGTAACATAGCGAGACCTCCTCTCCACAAAAATAAAAAATAGCTGGGCATAGTGACACACACCTGCAGTCCCAGCTACTCAGGAGGCTGAGGTGGGAGGATCATCTGAGCCAAGGTGTTGAGGCTGGGGTGAACCATGATTGTGCCACTGCACTCCAGCCTGGGTGACAGAGTGAGACCCTGACTAAGAAAAAAATAATAGAGTGAACCCTAATATAAAACAAACTGTGGATGACACTAAAATGTCAGTGTGGATTTATTGACTTCAGAGTATACCACTCTCACAGGGGTGATGTCGCGGTGAAAGGTGTACATGGGAGGGGGTGCTTATGGCAACTTGTTGTGCTTTCTGCCCAGTTTTGCTGTGAACTTAAAACTATTCCTAAAAACAATATCTATGTGACTGAAACAAAGTGACTGATTTTTAGGCCAACACGTCAGACCTAATGCATTTAATTTGATATTTAGCCCTCACAGCAGTCCCTGGGCAGGTCACGATCTCACTTTGTTGCTCAGAACATTTCTGGAACTCCTATTTCAAAGTTGGCTTCAGTTGACCCAGTCTTCCCCCACTGCATTAACAAAAATAATATGCGTTCATTGTAGAAAATTGAGACACTGTAGAAAGGGACAAGGAAAAAAGAAACATTTTGTTGGTCACATTCTTATTTTATTATTTTATTTTCTTTTTTACAGACAAGGTCTTGCTGTGTTGTTCAGGCTGTCCCAAACCTCCTGAACTCAAATGATCCTCCTGCCCTTGACCTCCCAAATACCTGAGACTATATTCTTTAAGTCTTCTTACATATTAGGACTCTAATGTAGTATAATAACTTTTTTCCTGTTTCTCTCCTTAAAAAATATTTTGTTAATATTTTTCAAAGTCATTAAACCTCTTTAAAAAAACTTGATCTTTGATGATAGTGGAGAATGTATTGTCACTTAATCATCCCTCTCCTGTTGAGTAATCCTGCTGTTTGTAGTCTGCTTTCTCCCACACACAAACACAATTTATTAGGAAATTTGACTAGCTCTAAAATCCAAAATAGTCCTAAGGATGACACTAAGGAGAACTTAAAACCTGCAAAACAGCGCACTCCAATCCAGTGTCATGGGGGATGTTTCACCTCTGCCCTGGAAGAGACTCCTCTTCAAGGAAGGGTTAAAACAAGCCACCAGTGACAGAGATGGAATCCAGAGGCATTCCAATCATCTCTGCTTTTTTTTTTGGAATAGTATTAAATATACTACTCACACAGAAGGGTGTATAGGAGGACATTCATTCATTTTAATAATAATAATAAAAACAACCACACCGGCTAAGATTCAGAGCACCTTCTGTCTCCTAGAAGCCTCCCAGGGGTGCCTTTCCATTGTTCCCCTCCCTTCCACCTGGGGTAATGAGCATCCTGGACTTAAAAAAAAAAATCAGTCTCACTCTGTCTTCCAGGCTGGAGTGCAGTGGTCTGCCCAGAGCTCACTGTAACCTTGACCTCCTGGGTCAGGTAAGGCTTCTGACTTGGTCTCTCAAAGTTCTGGGATGACAGACATGAGCCACGGTGCCTGGCCCCATCCTGGATTTGATGTCAATCATTCCCTTTTTCTTTATGGCTCTACCAACTATGTATGCAACCTTAAAAATACACATTTGCTTACCTTTTTCAAGTTTAAACTTTACATGAATGAAATATACATTTGTTTTTTGATGTTTTTTGTTCAACAGTATGCAATTTTCCCAATGAATTTTCATATCAAAGAAAAGTCTCAGATATAACCAAGTGATTCCATGAAATTTTCGCTTACATTCTGTTTCCATGGTTTTTTGGACTGTGGACAGAATTTTGGTGTCCTATAGGTTTTCTCTCTAGTGTCCCTGAAAGTAACTCTTCTTCTCTGGAAGATGGAAGTATCATTAAACACTGCGAGTCACCCACAGTCGCTGGAATGGTGCAAAGTGCCACGGAGTGATTGATGCTTTTTTCCCATTTATTTTTTCCTGTTAGAAGGTTTATTTATTTAATTTCCTTTTTAATGTCTTCTACCCCCACAGCTTTGCTAAAGTATAATTGAATAATAAAAGTATACATGTTTATCCCCATACTTATCTTTTTGTGGTGAGAAGACTGATTTCTTGACGCATTCACTAGATAGATAGGTTCTTTTTCCAAAATCACCTTGATGGGCTGTAAGCAGCATAGCTTAATGAATAGAATTATGGCAGAAAGTGTGACAGGTACGAAGGCTCAGCATTGCTTCATGGAACTTCTGATGCGTGTGCGTGCGTGGGTGTGTGTTCACGTGCATGCGCGCATTGCATCCCAGGCTAGGACGTCTTATAATTGGTTATAGTAAAAAAGTGTGAAAGCCACTCTAACAAAATGACGTTAGCTTGATATCAAAAGTTCCAGCATTGGCAGTATTCGCTCCTCTCTGAAGATGTTGGGGGCTCTTGGTGAAGGCTGTACGATTTCTCATTTGCCAAAATCAGAATTGGCCTTCAGTCTTCACCGCCTCGGTTTTTATAATTTGCCTCGCCTACAGCGCCATCTCTTGTAGCATGGAGGAAAGTTACGCGAGGCAAGGGGCAGTTGTAAAAGAGATAGAGATTCTAAAGAAAGAAATAGATTATTTTGTCTTTGCCTAAGACTCAATTTTGTATGCTTGAAAAATCCAAAAGCATTTTCAATCAAAATAAAAAGGTAAGTTGGGAAGGTCATTGACTAAATAGCCAATGTGTAATTTGAGTTTTCCCTGATCCAAACCTTGAAATAATAATTTGAATAATTTAACGTGGGTGGCACAAACAACACCAGAAAAGTAGTAGGGAAGTGATGAAGGAAACAGAATCCACCTGTAAATCATGCTTATGTAGTCACTTTCCTTAGTGGTTGATTGTATTCAACTCTAAAACAATTCTTGTCTTGCTAAGCAATGATGTGGTCATGTGCTCTTTGAGCTATGGCCAGGCCATGTTTTCTTAAGTTTTGATCCCTGCCCTCCCTTGAGGGAAGTGAATCCCCCATTTCTCTCTCTCTCTTTCCAATTTACTTTCTAAATAAACTATATTTTCAAATTTAACTTCTGTGCAATTCTTTGTATCTGTCATGCAGCACCAGATTGTACACCAGACACCCACACCCCAGAGGGCCTGACCTAACATTCTCCAGGCCCCGATGGGAGTGTGACCTAACAGTAATTGTCACATTTTGTTTGATAGCTAGCTGAATAGATAAATACAGCTAGATATCTTAAAAAGAAAAAAATGAAAAAACTATCAATAAATTTACAAGTATAAAATCCCTATATTAATTATACAAAGCTTTATCTTGTTAAGAAACTTTGAAAAATGATGTTAAATATGTGATTTGGAGATAACAAAGTCTATGAAATATCAGCCTAATAACAAGAGATGCTCTTTAAAAGAAAATGATATTTATTTGAGAACAGAGCATTGTAATGGGAATATGTGTGACTGATAAACTACATGCATTCAGGGACGTAAGGGAGGACAATGGTTTTTAAAAGAAAACTATGTAAAATTACATAATTGTTTTGAAATGATTATCCTTGATTGCAAACATTAGTAATAAGGATGACGTGAATCTGAGGTTGGAAAGGCACTTGGTGGGCAGAGGTCCTAGAAAAAGAAATTTTTTCATTTTTTACACTTACATTTTTGGTCAAGTTTGGGATGACCTTTGTACAAGGCTGTGCTTTTTGCTGAGTCTTTTGGGATTTTTTTGTGATCAGGCATATACCAAGAGAACCCTGTCTTTATAGCCTTTCAGCATCCTATTTGTCAGGGTTTTGTTGTTGTTGTTTATAATATAGGTGGCTGCATATCGTTTCTGGTAATTTTCACAAGCAAGACACCTTAGATATTTTCCTGCTAACTTCTATTGATTTTGATTAAAGTGTCTTCCTAGAAGCTTGTCAATTTTCTGGCATTTTGCCTGTGGTATGTGGAAGGTTAGTGTTCTTCAGCTACAGCAAAAGGCATTAGGCAAAAAACATATACTGACATGTGGAAGTTGAATGGGAAATGACAGAAGAAGGCTCAAGATCTGTGGAAAGAGAAACAATGTCAAACACTAAAAATCTAATGACTCTCTAGGAGACCCAGGCAGGAGGATTGTTTCTGTACAGGAGGTCGAGGCTGCAGTGAGTTTTGATTGCTCCACTGCACTCCAGCCTGGGTGATAGAGCGAGATCTTGTTTCTTAAAAACAAACAAATCTAATGGAAAAACTATACAATTTTATTAAGGGACTTTAACAAATACCCTAACTCTAACAAATACTCTAACAAATGATTGAAACAGTTTCTTAAAGATCTAAATTCTTCCACAAGTGCTATATAATTTAAATGCAATACAAATCCCAATGGTGAATTTTAGTAAAGCAAGATAAGTTGTCTGCAAACCACATGAAAGATTAAAGAGACGTAAAAGAGTACAAGGCTGAAGAAAAAGTATGGAAGGTAGAATTTGCCCTGTATGAAAGTTATTGTAAGCCAGGCTCGGTGGCTCAGCCTGTAATCCCACGCTTTGGGGCTGAGATGAGTGGATTGTCTGAGTCCGTGGGTTTGAGACCCGCGTGGGCAACTTGACTAGACATCTCTACAATAAACCAAAAATTAGCCTTGTGTGGTAGCGCATGCCTGTAGTTCCAGCTACTGGAAGACTGAGGTGGAAGGATCACTGGAGCCCAGCCGGTCGAGGCTGCGGTGGCCCAGAGCAGTCACTGCACTCCAGTCTGGGCGACAGAGTGAGACTACAACTCACAGAAAAAAAAAGAAGTTATTGCAATTAAAATAGTATATTGTAATTAAATAGTTACAGGAATTAAAATAATACAGCATTGTTTTTGCAAGAAATACATACATTTACTATGGAAAAAGAGAAACAGAAAATAGACCCAAAATTTTGTAGAACTTTAGAATGTTAGTATTTATAGGCATATATATTTATAGATAGATCTTGCCTTCTGTTTCCTTTGTCTTTCTCTCTGTATTCCTGTCTCCTTTTCTCTTTCACTCTTCTTTATATGTACAGAAAACAAAGAATTATTTGATAAATTGAGCTTAGAAAGTAATTATCTACATAAAAGTATTAAATTAGATCTATGTCTCAACACTCATACGTTTCCTCACCACCAGATGCATTAAAGACATACATTTTATATACAACACATTACAATTTTTGATAGGAAATATAAATGAGTGTCTTTTTTGGAAATATATTCTTGGAATAAGAAAAAAATCTGGTAAAGAAGTCACAAAAACACTATAAAAGAAAAGGTTGATACAATTATTATGTATAATTAGAAATTTATCTTTCTCTATAGACACTTTTTAAAAAAATGAAAGACCATTTGCAAACCAGTAAGTCATATTACAAGCTACAAGACCAATAAATAGTACAAATAAAAATTCGAACACATTATTGTAAAATATTTTAAACATCTGAGAAAAATGGGCATTGATATGATAAGGCATCTCACAAAAAAGAAAATAGATACAATGAATACAAATAAAAGATGCAATTAATAATCAGATTAATGCATAGCAAGGATGAAATTAAATGCTATTTTTACCTCTTCAATAAGTCAATGTTAAAATACTTGACATTACCAAGTGTTCAAGAACATGGGAATCATTAGAGTATTGCATGTGTTGTCTGTAGAACTGTGTATTGGTACCATCACTTTGAAAAACAACTTGTTGTCAGGCGTGATGGCACACACCTGTAATCCCAGCAGAGGCAGAGGTGAGAGGATTGCCTGAGCCAAGGGTTTGAGAACAGTCTGGGCAACTTGGTGAGACATCATCTCTACAATTAATAAATACAAAATAAAAGAAATAAAAAAAGAAACATAATTATTTGTAATTTATTGTATTGTTGTATTGCTGCAAGTCACAGATCTCAAAATCTACCAATTCTGTCTCAAGGTACATTCCCAAGACAGCTTCTGTAGGTGAAAATTACTATAATATGTTAACAAAATAGAATATTGTATGAGACTTCAAATACATACATTACAACAATACTCAAAAATCTAGCTGCATCTTAATGATAAAATATTCAGAAAAAATACGGTTGAAAAGACTACATAGGGCATGATTATATTTTGTGAAGTTAAACTGCTTTATAAAATAGAATGTTTTATGAAATATATAGATATATTGATTTATATTGATAAGTAAAACTAAATAAGTTATGGAAAAATCAGCATAGAATTGATAAAACATTATGAGGTTTTTGTGATGAAATAGAGGATTTGAAAAAAAGGGTCACAAACCGGGCTCGGTGGCTCAACCTGTAATCCCGCGCCTTTGGGAGGCTGAGGTGAGTGAATTGCCTGAGCCCATGGGTTCGAGACCCGCCTGGGCAGCGAGACCTCATCTCTACAATAAATAAAAAAAATCAGCCGGGTGTAGTAGCGCATGCCTGAAATTCCGACTACTTGGAAGGCTGAGGCGGAAGTATCGCCGGAGCCCAGCAGGTCGAGGTTGCAGTGGCCGGGAGCGGCCACTGCACTCCAGTGTGGGCGACAGAGTGAGACTCCAACTCAAAAAAAAAAAAAAGAAAAGAAAAAAGGGTCACAAAAAGATCACATCTTTAAAAAATCAGATGAGATGAGCCTTAAATTTGCACAAAAAGGAATTTCTTACACGAATGGCAAAATTATATTTGCCTATCTACTCACAGTCAGAATGACACAGCTTCTGACCTTCCCAAGTTAGGCTGTGCCACTACAAAAGAGAGATCATGGAGTAGCAGAATAGCACAAAATAACTACAAAGTGTATTTTCTATGCAAACCTGACTTTTAAAGAGGATAGAAGGGGAGAGATCAGACTTTTATGTACAATCCTCCACCCAAAGTCTACAACCAGATAATTTTAGACTTAGATTGTTCTCTGTGTTACAGTTTCTCATCGAGAACTAAATAAGATAAAGCAGAAAATACGCTTCACAGGATTTCTATCACAAATAACCACTCAATCTGCAGGGACAACTAAAAGGTGAGGCAAGAAGATGAAATCATTTATGGAAAATCGCACCTTAAAGAAACCAGAGGAGTGGGGAAGATGATTTTCTGACTTACACAATCTTTTCAATATTTTGAACTACCCTGTGAAAAGGCAAATATAATCATACTGATATGTTTAAAAATTGACAACGCTAACTTCTTTGCTATTTACAAGAAGTGAACAAAATATGACACTAAGCCTTGAAAACAGAGGTGGATATCTGAATTTAATCAACTTTAAGGTAAGTCTTTTTCCATTTTCATATCTAAAGTAGGCATATATTGTAAAATTGGTGGTCATTTAGGGCAATGACAAATTCAATTAGTAGCATTTTTCTGGTTTCTAGATTGAAGGAATTAAGACTCCAGACACAGATTAAGCAAAAGAAAGCCAGTGAAGGGCTAGTAATACATTTGCTTTAGCTTCTCTCTTAAAATTACTCAGAATAATTTTGAAAGAAGACAGAACATTTGAAAGGACAAAACAGGATAAACCAATACAAAAGATATGTCTGATCATCATTTTCATGAGGAAATTCATGAAAAGAAAAAGGTGAAAGTTAGTGTAGAAATTTCCCAATAGGAAATAAAGGGCTATTATATTCGGTATTGGTGACTCAGTGACAAAATGAGTTTCTACCATGGGACAGTAGAATGGTAAAATGTGGCAGAGACTCATACAGGTTAATATGCCAGAGTCGGAAGCAGCAGAAGAAATGCACATATAAGATTGCAAACTATATATTAGAAACTTTCAAGTAAGTGGAAATAACATGAGGTGTAAAATGCAATAATTTTTAAACAAATTGAAAGTATACCCACACAAAAAGAAAAACATGACATATCGGAAGACTGAATGGTACAAGAATATGCAATATAAATAAAATGGTTATTGATGAGAGGAATTGTAGTGGAAGTAGAGGAAGCAGAGAAAGAGGAATAACCCAGAGTGAGCTGCTGTTTGGGAACCTGCATCCAGGGGGCAGTCGAGACTCCTTCCAACCTAGGTAGTCATCTGAGCTATGGGGGACCAACCCACAAAGGATTCTAGCATTCTGTTGGCCTTTATTGCCTACCTCTAAGTGTAAAGTCACTGTATATCACTTGTTGGTTGGCATTTTTGTGTCTTACCAGACTTAGACAAGTTGGTGGGCAGTGCACAGATCAGCCTCACGCTTACCATTTTTGAACTCTTCCCAAATTACTGGGCATTGGTCTTTTGCCACTGCTCCTTTTCAACTACAGGTTATGGAAGGTACAACTATTCAGTTCCTTTTCCTATTGAGGGGTAAGGGGGCTTAGAAAGCCACCAAGTTGGAGTACGGACTGCAAGCAAGCGAGTCCACTCTGGAATTGGAGGGCAGAAGGGCCACACCATTAATGCTGGGTAGTTGGTTATCCTGCGCCCAGACAGAAGCTCCGTTCATCCTCCACCCCAGCACTCGTCTCAGCTATATTCACTGAAAATCCAGGTTCTGGAGAGTTTTTAAGTTGAATGGACTCTACCTGGGCTTTTAGGCACACCCGAGGAAAATAGAGGATCTGGACTGTTGGATGCCAAATATTGTAGGCATATTTGAGAAGGAGAGATGCTTGCATACAGTACAGCACCTTCAGGTGACAAGAGTGTGAAGGCCCTTGGATAAACTCAAGGAAAGGTGTGCCAGGGCCACCAACAGAAGAATTGCCCAGACTAAGTACTCAGAACTACTGTGTTGGCTAGCTCTCTTGGAGACCCAGTGTGTGAGTGACTCGGCGTGCATGAATTCTTTGGTGACACCCTGCCCACCTTGAGGAGGCAACATGTCCCTGAAACCTGCAAACCCAGGTGACCAATGCCCCACACCAGTCCTGGCACTGGCAATTCACCAGTCTGTCCCAGCACCTGGTCTTTTCCCCATAGCAACTGCAGGAATATAGATGACAAAGAATCTTGCATTTTGGACAATTTCATTGAGAAGGCTCAAGGAAACTGTACAAAGAGATTTGAAGGCAAAACTTTTATCATACTTGATCAAATACTGAAGTGTTACTGTAACATCGTGTGTTGTCAGTGGATCATCCAGTGGAAGGTCTCAGGAGGCCTCAAGGCTCAAATCTCCAAAGGTGGGAAGTGGGGACAGCCTTAGGGTGTCAGCCCCAAAGCATG
>NW_007252023.1:0-553 GCF_000164805.1 Carlito syrichta
ACTTAAGCAACTAGCCAGTTGGCTAGCCAGCTGACACAACTAGTTGACCTATCTCGTTAGCCAGCTGGCTAGTCACCTGACATAATTAGCTGAAATCACTAGCTAACCAGGTGGCTAGGCAGCTGACTTAACTAGCTAGCTACCTATGTATCCTGCTGGCTTTCCAGCTGACTAACTACCTAGCTAGCCAGCTGACTAGCGAGCTGCCTTATCTAGCTGAAATAAGTAGCTAGCTAGCTGAATTAACTAGGTAGCTTCCCAGCTAGTCAGCTGGCTAATCAGGTGACTTAAATTGCTTAACTAGCTAGCCAGCTGACTTAACTAGCTGACTTAACTAGGAAGTTACCTAGCTAGCCAGTTGACTATACTACCTAAAATATAGCTAACTAGCTAGTTAACTAGCTGAGTTAGCTAGTTGATTTAACTAGCTAGTTACCTGACATAAATAGCCTAATTAACTAGTTAAGTAGCTAACCAGCTCACTTAACAAGCAAGAAATAACTAGATAGCCAGCTGTCTAGCCATCTGACTTAACTAGCTTTTTAACTAGCTA
>NW_007252023.1:1259-2905 GCF_000164805.1 Carlito syrichta
GAATTAATTGCCTATCTACCTAGATATCAAGCAGACTAACCAGCTGATTTAATTAGCTGACTTAAGGATGTAGCAAGCTGGTTAGCCAGCAGACTTAGCTAGCTATCTACCTAGCTAGAAACCTGATTAGTCAGTTGACTTATCTAGCTGACATAACTAGATAGCCTAAAGGCTAACCAACAGAATTAATTAGCTACCTACCTACATAACCCGCTGGTTTGCCACTGAGTTAACTACTTAACTACCTAGCTAATCTGCTGGCCAGTGAACTGACTTGACTAGGTGACTTAACTAGTTAGTCAGGTGACTAGCCAGATAACTTAACTAGATAGCTACCCTGATAGGCAGTTGGCTAGCCAGCTGATAGAATAACTGACTTAACTAGCTAGCCAGCTGACTTAACTAGCTCACTTATCTAGCTAGCTCTAGCTAGCCAGCTGACTTAACTAGATGACTTAACAAGCTAGCTAACTAGCTCACCAGATGGCTGGCCAGCTGACTTAACTAGCTGATTTAAACAGCTAGACAGCTGGCTATCCATCTACTTAATAGGTGACTTAACTAGCTAGCCAACTGGCTGACCAGTTGAATTCTCTAGCTGATTTAACCAGCTAGACAGCTTGCTAGCCAACTGACTTAACTAGCTAGCTACCTAGCTAGACAGCTGGGAAGCCAGTTGAAATAACCAGCTGACTTCACTAGCTATCTACCTGGCTAGCCAGCTAACTTAACTAGCTCACTACCTCGCTAGCCATCTGGCTAGCCAGCTGAGTTAACTAATTGACTTAACCCACTAGCCAGCTGACTAGCCAGCTGACTCAACTAGCTGACTTAACTAGTTAGCCAGCTGGGCTAGCCAGCTAACTAACTAGCTCTCTACCTAGCTAGCTAGCTGGATTGCCAACTAACTTAACTAGATGGCTTAATTAGGTAGCCAACTGGCTAGTCAACTGACTTAACTAGCTCACTACCTAGGTAGCTAACTGGCTGCCCAGCTGACTTAACTAATTGACTTAAATAGCTGGCCTGTTTGATAGTTGGCTGAATTAACTATCTTGCTCTATAGCTAGCCAGGCAGCTAGACATCTGATTTAACCACTTGACTTATGTAGCTAGCCAGCTGTCTAACCAGCTCTCTTCATTAGCAAGCAACCTAGTCAACTAGCTGCCTAACCAGCTGACTAAACTAGGTGACTTATGTAGCTAGGCAGCTGGCTAGACAACTGACTTAACTATCTACCAGATAAATTAACTAGGTGACTTAACTAGCTAGCCAGCTGGCTAGCAGGCTGACTTAACTACATACTTACCAAGCTAGCCAGCTTGACAACCAGCTGACATAACTAGCTAGATACCTATGTAGCCTGCTGGTTTGCCAGGTGACTTACCCAACTAGCTACCTAGCTAACAAGCTTTATAGTGAGCTGACTTAACTAGGTTACTTAACTAGCTACCTCACTGTCTAGACAACTAATTTATCTATCTAACTACCCAGCTAGCCAGCTGACTAGCCAGCTGTCTTAACTCGCTAACTAAACTAGCTAGCATACCCTCTTAACTAGCTGACTTAACCAGCTATCTACCTAGCTATCCAGCTGGCTTAAGTAGCTGATATAACTAGTAGCCAGATGGCTAGCCCTCTGACA
>NW_007252023.1:3538-5431 GCF_000164805.1 Carlito syrichta
CTATCTAGCTACCTAGCTAACAAGCTGATATAAATAGTTAGCTGGCTAGCAAGCTAGCTGACTTAACCAACTAGCTGACTAGTTAACTTATTTTTTATCTAACTTGATAGCTAGGTGACTTCATTATCTGACAATCATTAGCTAACAAGCTAGCTAGGTGACACAACCTGCTGACTTAACTCGTTAGCTAACTAGCTAGCTAGCTGACTCATCCAGCTGACTTAACTAGTTAGATAACTAGCTAGCTAGCCTACTCAATCAGCTGAGTCAACCCGTTTGCAAACTAGCCAGCTAGCTGACTCAACCAGCTGATTTTACCCATTAGTTAACTAGCTAACTACCTGACACAACCTGCTGATGTAACCCATTATCTCACTAGCTAGCTAACGGTATTAGCCAGCTGACTAATTTAGAAAACTGACTTAACTAGATGACTTAGCTAGCTGACTTAACTATTTCACTAGGTGACAGCTGGCTGACTTAACTAGTTAGCTAGCTAACTTAACTACCTGAATTAAATAGTTAGCTAACTATTTAACAAATTGATTTAATAATTAGCTAACAAGTTAGGTGACAGACTGAAGTAACTGACTTAAATAGTTAGCTAACTAATGAGCTAGCTGACTTAGCTAGCTGGCTATTTAGCTAACTGATTTAGCTAGCTGACTTAACTACTTGGATAATGAGATAGCTAGCTGATTAACGAGTTGTTTAACGAGTTAGCTGTTTTATCTTGTTGGAAAATGAGTTATCTAGCTGGCTTAACTAGTTAGTTAATGAGTTAGCTAGGTGACTTACCTTTTTAGCTGATGAGTCTGCTGACTACTTAGCTCATATTACAGGTTGGCTGACTACATGGCCGACTTGATAGATTCCTTAACAAGATGGACCACTATTCGGCCGACTAGTTAGGTGGATCAACGTGCTGACTGATGAATTGGCACAGTAGTTAGTTCAGTTAACTATTTGGCTGACAAATTGACTGACCTAAGTAGTCAGCTGACAAGTTCACTGACTAGTTAGTTGGCTTAACTAGTTGCTGACTAGTTAGCTGAGCTAACTTTCAGCTGACAATTTGGCCAACTAGTCGGCCAATTGGTTAGCTGACTTAACTATTTGGCTGGCTATTTGGCCTACCGGTTAGCTGCCTTAACTGGTCGGCCAGTGAGTGAGCCGACAGGTGAGCTGACTTAACAAGTCAGCTGGCGAGTGAGCTGACTGGTCATCTGACTTTACTGGGCTGGTGATTGAGCCGACTTGTTAGCTGACTTAACTAGTCAGCTTGTGAGTGAGCCAACTGGTGAGCTGTCTTAACTAGTTGGCCAGTGAGTGAGCTGATTGGTCAGCAAATTTAGTCAGCTGGTGAGTGAGCCGATTGGTCAGAAGAATTAGGAAATTGGCCTACGAGTGAGCCCACCAGTGAGTCAATTTAATAATTGTCTGACGAGTGAGCCCACGGGTGAGCTGCCTTCACTAGTCGGTCAGTGAGCAAGCCAACTTGTGAACTGACTTAACTAGTCGGCTGATGAGCAAGCCAATGGGTGAGCTGCCTTCACTAGTCGGCCAGCAAGTGAGCTATCTTGTGAGCTGACTTAACTAGTCAGCTGATGAGCAAGCCAACTTGTTAGCTGTCCTGTTGACTTGCAAGCAAGTCGACAAGTTACTTGACTTGTTTGCTGGCTAGGGAGCTGACAAATTTGCGGACCGGTTGGCAGGCGAGGGAGCCTAATAGATACTGGAACTGATGGAAAACAAGTGAGCCCACTAATTAGCTGACCAGCTAGTTGAGTTGCCAGCAGACTAAATAGCTAAGTAACTAGCTGATTTGCTAGAAGACTTAACTAGCTAGCTGACTAGCTAGCTGGTTATCTAGCTGAAATAACTAGCTAGCAA
>NW_007252023.1:5556-7632 GCF_000164805.1 Carlito syrichta
GAGACTAGCTAGCTGACTTAACTAGCTAGCTGGTTAGTTAGCTGACTTAACTAGCTGAGGAGTTAGTTGGCTGGCTAGCTGGCTAGCCAGCTGACATAATTAGATAGGTACCTGGTTGGCTAGATGTTTAGCAAGCTGTCTTAAATAGTTAGCTACCTGGCTGGCTACCCGGCTAGGCAGCTGGCTAGCTAGCTAGTCGCAAAGCCAGCCAGCTTGTCAGTCAGTTTAAATAGCCAGCCGACTGGCTGGACATTTGAATAGCCAACCAGCTTAACAAGCCAGCCACCCTGTTGGTCAGCTGGCTAGCCAGCCGATTAACTACCTGGCCACCTACCTGACCAGCCTGCTAATCAGTTGATTTAACTTGCCAGACACTTAGCTAGCCAGCCGGCTAATCAGCTGACTTAACTAGTTGACTTAACTAGTGAGCCATCTGGCTAGACAGCTGGCTTAACTTGCTAGCCACCTAGCTAGACAACCGGCTAAAAAGCTGATTTAAGTCACTGATTTAGCTAGCTAGCCAGCTGGTAAGCCAACTAACTTGATTAGCTAGCTAGCCAGCTGGTAAGCCAACTAACTTGATTAGCTAGCTACCTACCTAGCCAGGTGACTGGCCAGCTGAATTTTCTAGCTGACTTAAACAGCTAGCCAGCTGGCTAGCAAGCTGACTTAACTAGCTAGCTACCTAGCTAGTCAATGGTTAGCCACTTGAATTAACTAGCAGAATTAAGCAGCTAGCCAACTGGCTAGCCTGCTGTCTCAACTAGTTGACTGAACTGGTTAGCCAGTTATCTAGCCAGCTGATTTAAGTAGCTGACATCACTAGCTAACCAGGTGTCTAGCCATCTGACTTAACTAGTTAACTACATACGTATACCACATGCTTGCCAGCTGATTTAACTATCTAGCTACCTAGGTATCCAGCTGGCTAGAGAGATGACTTAACTAGGTGACCTAACTAGCTAGCCAGCTGGCTAGCCAGCTGACATAACATGTTAGCTACCCAACTAGGGAGCTGGCTAGCAAGCTGACTTAACTAGCTGACTAACTGGCTAGCCAAATGGCTTAATAGCTTTTTAATGAGTTAGTGAGCTGGCTAGCCAACTGACTCAACGAGGTGACTTAACTAGGTAGCATACTGGGTAGCCAGCTGACTAACTAGTTGAGTAAAGAGCTAGGTAGCTGGCCTGTCAGGTGACCAAAGGAGTTGAATTAACTAGTAATCCAGCTGACTAGCCAACTGACATAACTAGCTCTCTACCTCTCCAGCCACCTGGCTAGTCCACTAACTTAATTAGCTGACATAATTAGCTAACCAGCTGGCTAGTGAACTGATTTGACTAGGTCACTACCTATCATACTTAGCTGTCTTTACTAGCTGGCCTGCTTTCTAGCCAGTTGTAATAACTAGCTTGCTACATAGCTCGCAATCTGGCTATCAAGCTGAATGAACTAGGTGTCATATCTAGCTAGCCAGCTGTTTAGCCAGCTGAATAAATATCAAGCTACCTTGCTATCGAGCGGGCTAGTCAGCTGACATAACAAGGTGACTTAACTATATAGCCAGCAGGCTACACAACTGACATAACTAGCTAACTACCTAGCTAGCAATTTGGCTAAAATGCTGACTTAACTAGCTGACTTAACCAGCTAGCCAAGTGGCTAGCCAGCTGACTTAATTGCCTAGTTATCTAGCTAGACAGCATGCTATCCAGCTGACTTAACTAGCTGACTTGCTGAAGTAGCCAGCTGGCTAGACAGCAGACATAGCTAGTTAGTTACCTAGCTAGACAGCTGAATAGCCAGGTGACTTAACTAGCTGACATAACTAGACACCAGATGGCTAGCCAGTTGACTTAACTAGCTACCTATTTACATAGCCCGCTGACTTGCCAGCTGACTTAACTACCTAACTACCTATCTAACTTGCTGACCAGTGAGCTGACATAACTAGGTGACTTAAATAGCTAACCAGTTGGCTAGCCAGCTGACTTTACCAGCTAGCTAGCTAGTTAACTTACTCATTATCTAACGTGCTAGCTAGCTTTCTGTATTATCTGACTTAACTCGTTAAAT
>NW_007252023.1:8010-10570 GCF_000164805.1 Carlito syrichta
ATTTGGTAGCAGACTTAGCTAGCTGACTTAGCTAGCTAGCTGTTTAACTAGCAGACTTAGATGACTTAACTAGTTGGCCAGCGAGAGAGCTAATTGATTTAAAGAGTTGGTTAACGATTTAGCTTTTTTAACTAGTTGATAAACTAGTAAATTAGCTGATTTAACTAGTTGGTTAGCAAGTTAGCTAGGTGACTTACCTTGTTGGCAGATGAGTCAGCCGACTAGTTAGCTGGTTTAACATGTTGGTTGACTACATGGCCGACTTGTTACCTGGCATAATATGTTGGTTGAGTAGATGGCCGACTAGTTAGCTGGGTCAAATATTTGACTGAAGAATTGACCCACTAGTTATCTCGGTTAACTAGTTTGCAGGCTGGTTTGCTGAACAAACTATTCGGCCGACTTGTTGACAAACTATTTAGATGGCTTAAATAGTAGGCTTACTAGTTAGCTGAGCTAACTTATCAGTTGACAAGTTGGACGACTAGTCGGCCAATTGGTTAGTTAACTCAACTATTTGGCCGATTAATAGACTGACCAGTTAGATGACTAAACAAGTCGGCCTGCGTCTGAGCTGACAGGTGAGCTGACTTAACAACTTGGCCAGTGAGTGAGCCAAAGTGTCAGCTGACTTAACTAGTCAGCTGGCAAATGAGCCAAATTCTCAGCTGATTTAACTAGTCGGCCAGCGAGTGAGCTGACCTGTCAGCTGATGTAACTAATCGGCTGACGAGTGACCTGACTGGTCAGCTGAATTTAGTCAGCTGATGAGTGAACCAACATCTCAGAAGACTTAACTAGTTGACTGACAACTGAGGTGACCAGTGAACCGAGTAAACTAGTCGGCTTGCCACTGAGTTGATGGGTGAGCTGCCTTAACTAGTCAACCGGTGAGCGAGCCAACTGGTGAGCTGACTTAACTAGTCTGCTGGTGGGGAAGCTGACTAGTTAGCTGCCATGTTGGCCTGCAAGCGAGCCAACAAGTTAGTTGACCTGTTGGCTGGTGAGCAAGCCAACTACTTTGCTGACCTGATGGAAAGTGAGTGATCCCACTAGTTAGCTGACCAGCTAGCTGAGTTGCCAGCCGACTAGTCAGCCAAATAAGTAGCTGTTTTGCTAGCTGAATTGGCTAGCTAGCTGACTTGCTAGCTGGCTATCTAGCTGACATAACTCGCTAGCAAACAAGCTATCTAGCTGTCTAACTAGCTGACTTAATTAGATTGCTACCTGGGTAGTTAGCTGGCTAGCTGACATTAACTAGATGAATAGATAGCTGACTTGCTAGCAGGCTTAACTAGTTGACTGACTAGCAACATGACTAGCTAGCTGACTTAACTTGGTAGCTAAATAGTTAGCTGATTTGCTAGCTGACTTAATTAGATAACTGGCTAGACAGCTATCTTAAGAAGCTGACAAGCTAGTTGGCTGGCTAGTTGACTAGCCAGCTGACGACTAACTAGCTACCTGGTTGGCTAGACGGCTACCAAGCTGTCGTAGTTAGCTACCTGGATCCAAGCTGGCTAGGCAGGTGTCTAGCTAGCTAGCAGGCTACCTTGCTATCCATCTGATTTAACTAGCTGACTCAACTAGCTAGCAACCTAGCTAGCCAGCTGGTTGGCCAGCTGACTTAACTTGCTGATTTAACCAGCTATCCAGCTGGCTAGCCAGATAACTTAACTAAATGACTTAACTAGCTAGCCAGCTGGCTGGCCAACTGAATTAACTAGATGACCTAACCAACTAACTAGCTGGCTATCCTACTGATTAAACTAACTAGCTACCTAGCTAGCCAGCTGGGAAGCCAGCTGAATTAATTTCCTGACATAAAAAACCAGCCAGCTGGCTAGTCAGCTGACCTAACTAGCTTTCTACCTAGCTACCAGCTGTCTAGCCAGCTGACTTAACTAGTTGACTTAACCAGATAGCCAGCTGGGTAGCCAGCTGACTCAACTAGATGTTGTAACTTGTTAGGCAGTTGGCTAGACAGCAGACGTAACTAGCTCTCTACCTTGCTAGCTGGCTAGCCAGCTGACTTAACTTGATGATGTAATTAGCTAGAGTGCTGGCTAGTCAACTGACATAACTAGGTCGCTGCCTAGCTAGCCAGCTTCAAGTCAGCTGACTTAACTAGCTGACTTAAACAGCTGGCCTGCTTGCTAGTCAGCTGAATTAACCAGGTTGGGATATATCTAGACAGCTGATTAGCAAGCTGACTTAACTAGTCGACTTAACTAAGTAGCCAGCTGTCTAGCCAGCTAATGTAAGTAGCCAGCAACCTAGCTAGCCAACTGGCTAGCCAACTGACTTATCTAGGTGACTTAACTAGATAGCCACCGGGATAGACAGTTGGCTTATCTATCTAGCTACCTAACTAGCCAAATGTCTAGCCAGCTGATGTAACTAGGTGACTTAACTAGCTAGCCAGCTAGTTAGTTGACTGACCTAACTGCCAAGATACCTAGCTAGCCAGCTGGATAGCCATCTGACTTAACTAGCTAGCTACCTACATAGCCTGCTGGCTTACCAGCTGACTTAGCTATTAGCTACCTAGCAAACAAGC
>NW_007252024.1:0-6310 GCF_000164805.1 Carlito syrichta
GCTTGCTATTTTGGTCAGCTGGCTAGACAGCTGGCTAGTTAGATAAGTCACCGAGTTAATTCAGCTGAATTGCCACCTGGCTACCTATGTATCAAGCTACTTAATTCAACTGGCTAGAAAATAAGTCAACTAGTTAAGAAAGTTAGTTAACTCAGTTGGCTAGCCAGCTGGCTAGATAGGTAGTGACATAGTTAAGTCAGTTGGCTGACCAGATGGCTAGCTAATCAAGTCAGCTAGTTAAGTCAACTGGCTATCCAGGTGGCAGGAGAGATAGAGAGCAAGTTATGTCAGCTGGCTAGCCAGCTTGGATAACTAGTTAAGTCAGCTAGTTTAGTCACCTGGCTGGCCAACTGCCTAGCTCGTAATCAAGTAGTTAATTCAGCCTTCTTACCAGCTTCTTAGCTAGTTTAGTCACTTCATTAAGTCAGTTGTCTAGGTTGCTCGCTTGCTAGTCAAAAAGCTAGTCAATTCAGATGGCTACAAAGCTGGCTAACTAGATATTTCAGCTAGATAAGTCAGCTGGTTAGCTAGGTAGCAAGTTAGTTAAGTCAGCTATGTATGTCAGCTGGCTAGCTAGTTAAGTCAGCTACTTAAGTCAGCTAGCTAGCTAAATAGCTAGCTAGGTAGCTAGCTAGTTATTTCAGGGGGTTAATTCAGGGCTATTTAGGAAACTAGCTTGTTAAGTCAGCTAGTTAAGTGAACTGGTTAGCTAGTTAAACAGCTTGTTAAGTTAGCTGACTAGCCAGCTGCCTATCTGGGTAGCTAACTGGTTAAGTCAGCTGGCTAGCCAGCTGGTTAGCTAAGTAGCTAGGTTGTTAAGTCAGCTGGGAAGCCAGCAGGATACATAGGTAGCTGGCTATTAAAGTCAGCTGGCTAGCTACCTGGCTGGTTAAAGATGCCAGCTAGTTAAGTAAGCTGGCTCACCAGCTGGCTAACTAATAAATTCAGGTAGTTGAGTCAGCTGCCTCGCCAGCTGGCTAGCTGGTTAAGTCGGCTAGTTAATTCAAGTGGTTAGCCAACTGGCTAGCTAGATAGCTACATAGTTAATTCAGCTGTCTATCCAGTTGGCTAACCGGTTAAGTCAGCTAGTTAAGTCAGCTGGCTAGCTACCTTGCGAAGTAGGTAGTTAGCTAATTAAGTCATCTGGCTAGCTGGTTGGCTAGCTAGTTAAGTCAGTGTGTTAAGTGACCTGGCTAACCAGCTGGCTAGCAAGGTGGCTAGCTGGTTAAGCCAGCTTTCTAGCCAGATGGCTATCTACTTAAGTCAGCTAGTTAAGTTAACTGGTTAGCCAGCTGGCTAGCTAGGTCGCTGGCAAGTTTAGCCAGCTGGTTAGCAGGGTGGTCAGGTAGGTGGCCAGCTAGTTCAGCTGAACTAGCTGGCTAGCTGGCTGGTTAGCATGGGGGCTGGCTGGTTAAGGCAGCTGGCTATCTGACTGTCCAGCCAGCCGCCGGGCTATTTAAGCCAGCTGGGTAGCCTACTAGCCAGTCCAGTAGCTAGATAGCTGTCTGTCTAGCCAGCTACCCAGCCAGTTAGCTAGCTAGTTATGTCAGCTGGCTAGCCAGCTAGCCTGCCAACTAGCTAGTCAGCTAGTAAAGTCAGCTAGCTAGCCAGTTAGCTAGTTAACTCAGCTAGCTACTCAGCTAAATATTCAGCTAGCTAATTAAGTCAGCTAGCTAGTCAGGTTGCTACTCAGCTAACCAGTTCAGTCAGCTAGCTAGTCAGCTAGATTGTCAGTTAGATATTAAGTCAGTGAGCCAGCTAAGTAGCCAGTTAGCTAGCTAGTTAAGTCAGCTAACTAGACAGCTAGATAGCTTGTTTGCTAGCAAGTTATGTCAACTAGAGAGCCAGCTAGCTTGTCAGCTAGCTAGTTATGTCAGCTAGCAAATCAGCTAATTACTTAGCTAACTAATCGGCTAGCCACTAAACCAGCTGATCAGATAACAAGTGGGCTCGCTCCTTTTCCATTATGTCAGCTAACTAGTTGACTCACTCAACTGCCTACTGGTCAGCAAATTAGCCGTCTTGCTAGCCTGCCAACAAGTCAATTACTTGTCGGCTCACTTGCAGGCCAACACGTCAACTAACTAGTCAGCTTTGCTGCCAGCTGACTTGTTAAGTCAGCTCACTGGTCGGCTAGCTTGCTGGATGACTAGTTAAGGCAGCTCACTCATCTGTTTACTTGATGGTGGACTAGTTAAGTTGGCTCACTGGTCGGCTCAATCGTTGATCGACTAGTTAAGTCTTCTGACCAGTCGGCTCACTCACCAGTCAACTAAAGTCAGCTGACCAGTCAGCTCACCCGCCAGTCGAATAGTTAAGTCAGCTGACATGTCGGTTTACTCACTAGCCAACTAGTTAAGTCTGTTGACCAGTCAGCTCGCTCACTGGCCAACTAATTAATTCAGCTGACCAGTCGACTAATTTGCCTGCCGACTAGTTAAGTCAGCTAAGCAGTGGGCCAACTAGCAAGCCAACTAGTTATTTCAGCTTACCAAATGGTTGACTAGGCTGCCAACTTGACAGCTGAGAATTTAGCTCTGCTAACTAGTAGTCCGAATAGTTAGGCCACCCAACTAGTCAGCCAAATAGTCAGCCGACTAGTTAGGTCAGGAAACCAGACAGCCTACTAGTTAATCGTGCTAACTAGTGGGCCAACTCATCAGTCAAATCATTGACCCATCTTACTAGTCAGCCGACTAGTGGGCCACCTTGTTAAGCCAGATAATAAGTTGACTGAGTAGTCAGGCAAAGTGTTCAACCTGGTAAATATTCAGGCAACTTGTCAGCCAACAAGTCAAGCAACCTAGCTAACTCGCTATCCAACTAGTTAAGTCAGCAAGTTAACTCGTTTACCAACTTGTTAAAACAGTTAGCTAACTGGTTAACAGACTCATTAAATCAGTTAGCTATCTCATTAGCCAACTCATTAAGTCAGCTAGCTAAGTTTACTAACTACATAGCTAGCTAAGTCAGCTAGCTAAGTCAACTAGCTCACTAGTTAGCTAACTATTTAATCAGCTACTAAAATCTGCTACTTAACTACTTAGGTAATTAGATAAGTTAGATAGTTATTCAGCTACTAAAGTCGTTAGCTAACATTTTATTTTAGGTTGTTAAGTCAGCTGGCTTTCTAGTTAAGTCAGTCAGTGCAGTCAGCTAGCTAAGTCGTTAAGTCAGCTAGCTAAGTCAGCTACTTAAGTCAACTTTCTAATTTAGTCAGCTCGTTAAGACAGCTAGCTAGCTAGTGAGCTAATGGTTTAAGTAAGCAGGTTGAGTCAGGTAGTTAGCTAGGTAACTAACGGGTTAAGTCAACTGGTTGAGTCAGCTAGCTAGCTAGTTAGCAAATGGGTTGAGTCAGTTACATGAGTAGGCTTGCTATCTAGTTTGCTAACGAGTTAACTCAGCTGGATGTGTCAGCTAGCTAGCTAGTGAGCTAACGAGTTAAGTCACCTGGTTGAGTCAGCTAGCTTGCTCATTAGCTAATGAGTTAAGTCAGATAATTAAGTCACCATCTAGCAAGTTAGATAATGAATAAGCTAAATAGTTAGCTAGCTTGTTAAGGCAGCTAGATAGCTAGGCAGCTAACTATTTAAGTCAGTTTGCTAGCTGCTAGCTACCTAGTTAGCTAACTATTTAAGTCTGCTGGCAAGCTACATAGATAACTGCTTAGCTAACTATTTAAGTCAGCTGGCTAGCTAGGTAGCTAGCTAGTTAAAGCATCTAGTTAAGTCAGCTGGCTAGGCAGCTGGCTTGCTAGTTAGTGAGCTAGTTTATTCAGTTGGTTAGCCAGCTGGATAGCTGGTTAATTCAGCTAGTTAAGAGAAATGACTAGCCAACTGACAAGGTAAACACCTAGCTAGTTAAGTCAGCTAGATAGCCAAATGGCTAAGTAGTGATGTCAGCAAGTTAAGTCAGCTAGAGAGACAACTGGCTAGCTGGCTAAGTCAAGTAGTTTAGTCAGCTGTCTAGCCAACTGACTAGGTAGGTAGCTAGCTAGATAAATCAGCTTGCTAGCAAGCAGGCTAGCTGTTCAATTCACTTAGTTAAATCAGGTGGCTAGCCTGCTGGCTAGTTAGTTAGCTGACTAGTTAAGTCAGCTGACTAGCCAGCTTGCTAGCTTCAGTGAGCTAGGTAATTCAGATGGTTAGACAGCTGACTAGCCAGCTGACTAGCTGGTTAAGTCAGCTAGTTATATCAGCTGACAACCAGCTCCCTAGCTAGTTAAGTCAACTCATTAAGTCAATTGGTTATCCAGCTGGTTAACTAGTTAAAAAGCTAATTAATTCAGGTGGATAGTCATCTGGCTAGCTAATTATTTCAGCTAGTTAAGTCAGTTGGCTAGCTAGGAAGCAATCTACATAAACAGCTAGTTATGTCAGTTAGATAGCTAGATAAGTCAGGTAGATAAGTCCGCTGGCTAACTACAGAGCTAGCTAGGTAGCTAAGTTGTTAAGCTAGCTAGTTAAGCCAGCTGACTACCTTGGTCACTAGCTGGTTAAGTCAGCTAGTTTAGTCAACTTGCTACCTAGTTAAATAAGTGAGTTAAGTCAGCTGGTGAGCCAGTTGCCTAGCTGAGTAGCTAGTTTGTTAAGTCAGCAGGATAGACAGTTAATTAGTTAGTTAAATAGCCTTCTTAAGTAAGCTCAATAGCCAGCTGGATAGCTAAGTTGCTAAGTAGTTAAGTCAGCTGGCAAGCCAGCAGTCTATGTCGAGAGCTAGCTAGTTAAGTAAGCTGGCTATCCAGTTGGCTATTAGGTACCTAGGCAGTTAGGTCAGCCAGCTAGCCAGTTGGCTAGCTAGTTCAGTCACTTAGTTAATTCAGCTGGCTAGCCACCTGACTAGATAGGTAGCTGGCTACTTACATCAGATGGCTAGACATCTGGCTAGTTATTTAAGTCGACTACTTAAGTCAGCTTGCTAGCCAACCGGCTAGCTATATATCAACCTGGTTAATTCAGCTGACTAGCACAAAGGACAGCTGTTTAAATCAGCAAGCTAAGTCAGCTGACTTGAAACTGGCTAGCTAGGTAGCAAGCTAGTTAAGTCAGTTGGCTAACCAGCAGTCTAGCTAATTAAGTCAGCAAGTTATGCCAGCTGGCTAGGAAGCTAGATAGTTAGGTAGAGAGCTAGTTAAGTCAGTTGTCTAGTCAATGGCTACCTAGTTACATCAAATAGTTGAGTCAGCTGGCTACCAAACAGGCTAGCTGCTTAAGTCAGCTAGTTAAGTCAGCTGGCTAGTCTGCTGACCAACTAGGTAGCAAGCTAGTTAAGTCAGTTGTCTAGTCAATGGCTACCTAGTTACATCAACTAGTTGAGTCAGCTGGCTACCACGCTGTCTTGCTGCTTAAGTCAGCTAGTTGTCAGCTGGCTAGCCTGCTGGCTAGCTAGGTAGCAAGCTAGATAAGTCAGCTGGCTAGCCAGCTGGCTAGGTAGTAAAGTCAGGTAATTAAATCAGTTGGCTTCTAGCTGGCTAGCTAGGTAGCTAGCTAGTTTAGTCAGATGGCTAGACAGCTGGTTAACTGTTTAAGTCAGATAGTTAATTCAGCTGGCCAGCCAACTGGCTACCTAGTTAAAGCAGTTAGTTAAGTCAGTTGGTTAGCCAGCGGGCTAGCTGGTTAAATCAGCTAGTTAAGTCACCTGGCCGACCATCTGGCTAGCTAGGATGCTAGATAGTTAAGTCAGCTAGTTAAGACAGCTGGCCAGTCAACTGGCTAGCTAGTTAAGTAAACTATTAAGTAGTTGGGTAGCCAGCTGTCTAACTGTTTAAGTCAGCTTGTTAAGTCAGTTGACCAGCCATCTTGCGAGCTGGTAGCTAGCTTGTTAAGTCATCTAGATAAGTCAGCTGGCTAGATAGGTAGCTAGCTACTAAAGTCAGTTAGTTAAGTCAGCTGTCTAGCCATTTAAGTCAGTTAGTTAAGTCATCTGGCTAGCCAGCTGCCTATCAGTATAGCTATCTAATTAAGTCATCTGGCTAGCCAGCTGGCTAGCTAGTTAAGTCACCTAGTTAAGTAAGTTTGCTGGCCAGCAGGTTAGCTAGGTAGTTAAGTAGTTAACTCAGCTTGCAAACTAGCAGGCTATGTAGGTAGGTAACTACTTAAGTCATATGGCTAGCCTTTAGGCTATCTAGTTATGTCAGCTAGATAAGTCAACTGGCTAATCAGCTTTCTAGCTAGGTAGATAGCTAATTAAGTCTGCTGGCTAGCCAGCTGGCTACATCCTTAAATCAGCTAGTTCAATCAAATGTGTAGTCTACTGGATAGCTAAGTAGCTAGGCAATTAGTTCAGGTGACTAGATAGTTGGCCAGCTAGT
>NW_007252025.1:0-2493 GCF_000164805.1 Carlito syrichta
TGGAATCCAAAGGAATGGAGACGATTGCAATGGTATGGATTGGAAAAGAATGGAATATAATTGAGAGGATTGTAATGGAATGGATTGGAGAGGAATGAATTTGAATGGAAATAAATGGAAAGGAGAGGAATGGAATAGAGAGGAATGGAATGGAATGGAATGATGTGGAATGGAATGGATGGGAGAGGTATGGAATTGAATGAAACGGAATGGAGAAGAATGGTATGGAATGGAGAGGAAGGGAATTGAGAAAAATGGAGTGGAATTGCTGGAATGCATGGAATGGAATGTAGAGGAATGGAATTAACCTTAATGGAATGGAAAGAAATGGAATGGAAGAGAATAAAAGGAATAGAGAATCATGGAGTGGAACAGAAATTAGTGGAATGGAATGGCGTGGAGTGGAATGTAATGGAAGGGAAAGGTGTAGAAGAGAGGGAAAAGGAATGTGGAGAATGGAATGCATGGCATGAAATGGAAATGAATGGAGAGGAATGAAATGTAGTGGAATGGAGAGGAATGGAATGGAGAGGAATGAAATGTAGTGGAATGGAGAGGAATGGAATGGTATGAAGAGGAATGTAATGGAATGAAGAGGAATGGAATATAGTGGAATGCAGAGGAATGGAATAGAGAGAAATTGAATGGAATAGAGAGGAATAGAAAGGAATGGAAAGGAGAGGAATGGAGAGAAATGGAATGGAAAGGAATGGACAGGAATGGAATGGAAAGGAATGGAATGGAATGAAATGGAGTAGAATGGTATGAAATGGAATGGAGAGTAAAGGAATGGAATGGAATGGACTGAAATGGAATGGAGTGGAATGGAATGGAATGGAGAGGCATGAATGAGAAGAATGGAGAGGAATGGTATGGAATGCACTGGAATGGAGAGGAATGGAGTGGAATGAGGACGAAGGGAATATAATGGAGTGGAATGGAATGGAATTGAATTGATTGAAATGGAAAGACATGGAATGGAACGGAGTGGAATAGAATGGAGTGGTGTGGAACGACATGGAGTGGAATCGCATGAAGTGGAATGAAATGGAATGGATAGGAGTGCAATGGAGTGGAGAGGTATGTGATGGAATGGAATGGAATGGAGAAGAATGGTATTTAATGGAAAGGAAGAGAGAAGAGTGGAAAGTAATGGAATGGAGAGGAGAAGAATGGAATGGAATGGAATGGAGTTGGGCGGAATGCAATGGACTGAAAGGGAGAGGAATGGAATGGAATTAAATGAAATTCAATGGAACTGAAAGGTTTGGAATGGAATGAAATCGAATGGAATGTAATGCAATTGAATGAATTAGAAGAAAATGGAATGGAATGGAAAGGAATCCAAAGTAGAGGAAAGTAGTGGATTGAATTTGATTGGAATGGAGAAGAATGGAGAGGAATGGAATTGAATGAAATTCAATTGAATTGAGAGGGTTGGAATGGAATCGAATGGAATGTAATGCAATTAAATAGAGAGGAATTAATTAAAATGGAATGAAATGGAATAGTATTGAAAGAAGGGAATGTAATGGAATTGAATTGAATGGATTGGAGAAGAATGGAGAGGAATGGAAAGTAGAGGAATGGAGTGGAATGGAATAGAAATGAATGGAAAGGCATGGAACGGAATGCAATAGATTGGAATGGAATGAAATGACATGGAGAGGTATGGAATAGATTGGAAGGTAATGGAATGGAATGGAACGGAATGGAGAAGGATGGAATAAAATGGAATGAAATGGAATAGAGAGTAATGGAAAAAATGATGAGTAGTGGAAAGGAATGGAGATGAATGGAATGGAATGGAGAAGAATGGATTGGAATGGAATAAATGTTATGGAATAGAATGGAGAGGAATGTAATGGAGTGGAATCCAAAGGAACAGAGAAGATTGGAATGGAATGGATTCCAAAGGAATGGAGAAGATGGCAATGGAATGGATTGGAAAGGAATGGAAAGGAATGGAATATAATTGAGAGGATTGTAATGGAATGGAAAGGATTGGAAAGGAATGAATTTGAATGGAAAGGAATGGAAAGGAGAGGAATGGAATAGAGAGGAATGGAATTGAATGGAATGGAAGGGAATGGTGAGGAATAGAATGGAATAGAATGGAGAGGAATGGAATGGAGGGGAAAGGAATTTAATCGAATGGTACTCAATGGAATGGAATGGAAAGGGATAAAAATGTATGGAAGGGAGAAGCAGAGTGGAATTGAATGGAATGGAATGGAGTGGAATGGAATGGATGGGAGAGGTATGGGATTGAATGAAACGGAATGGAGAGGAATGGTATGGAATGGAGAGGAAGGGAATTGAAAAAAATGGAGTGGAATTGCTGGAATGCATGGAATGGAATGTAGAGGAATGGAATTAAGTTTAATGGAATGGAAAGAAATGGAAAGGAAGAGAATATAAGGAATGGAGAGGAATGGAGTGGAACAGAAATTAGTGGAATGGAATGGAGTAGAGTGGAATGGAATGGAAGGG
>NW_007252025.1:2569-4031 GCF_000164805.1 Carlito syrichta
GACAGGAATGGAATGGATTGGATAGAAATGGAATGGAATGAAAAGGAGTGGAATGCTATGAAATGGAATGGAGAGAAAAGGAATGGAATGGAATGGATTGGAATGGAATGGAGTGGAATGGAATTGAATGGAGAGGCATGGAATGGAGAAGAATGGAGAGGAATGGTATGGAATGCACTGGAATGGAGAGGAATGGAATAAAATGAAGATGAAGGGGATATAATGCAGTGGAATGGAATGAATGGTATGGAATGAAAAAAGTGGGGTGAAGTGGAATGGAATGGAATGGATTGAAATGGAAAGGCATGGAATGGAATGCAGTGGAGTAGAATGGAGTTGTGTGGAATGGAATGAAGTGGAATCAAAAGAAGGGAATGGAATGGAATGGATAGGAGTGCAATGGAGTGGAGAGGTATGCGATGAAAGGGAATGGAATGGGAAGAATGGTATTTAATGGAAAGGAAGAGAGAACAGTGGAAAGGAATGGAATGGAGTGGAGAAGAATGGGATGGAATGGAATGGAGTTGGGTGGGATGGAATGGAACGGAATGGAATTGAGAGGAATGGAATGGAACGGAATGAAAATCAATGGAATTGAAAGGTTTGGAATGGAATGGAATTGAGTGGAATGTAATGCAATTGAATGAATTAAAAGGGAATGGAATGGAATGGAAAGGAATTGAAAGGAGAGGAAAGGAGTGGATTGGAATTGGTTGGAATGGAGAAGAATGGAGAGGAATAGAAAGGAGAGGAATGGAGAAGAATGGAATGGAAATGAATGGAGAGTCATGAAATGGAATGGAATGGATTAGTTTGGAATTAAATGATATGAATACGAATGGAATGGAAAGGAATTGAATGGAATGGAATGGAAAGGAATGGAATGAAATGGAATCGAATGGAAAGGAACGGAATAAAATGGAATGAAATGGAATGGAGAGTAATGGAAAGGAATGTAGAGTAATGGAATCGAATGGATAGGAATGGAATGGGATGGAGAGGAATGGATTGGAATGGAATGATTCTTATGGAAGAGAATGGAGAGGAATGGTTGGAAAGAAATCCAAAGGAATGGAGAAGATTGGAATGGAATGGAATGAAATGGAATGGAATGGAATGGAATGGAATCGAATTGAATGGAATGGAATGTAAAGGAATAGACTGGACTGGAATGGAGAGGAATGGGATGGAAGGGAATGGAGAAATGGAAAGGAATGGAGAGGAATGGAATGGAATGGAGAGGAATTGCATGGAATGGAGAGGAATGGAATGGAATGTATCCAAGAGGTAGGAAATGGAAAGGAATGTAATGGAGAGGAATGTAATGGGGAGGAATGGAATGGAGAGGTATGTAATGGAATTAAAAGGAGAGGAAGGGAATGGAGAGAAATTGAATGGAAGAGAAAGGAGAAAAATGGAAAGGAATGATTGGAATGTAATGGAATGTAGAGGAAAGGAATGG
>NW_007252025.1:4738-7512 GCF_000164805.1 Carlito syrichta
TGGAATGAAGAGGAAAGATATGGGATGGAATGGAATGAAAAGGAGAGAAAAGAATGGAATTGAATGGAGAAGAATGGAGTAGAATGGAATGGAGAGGAGAGGAATGGAGTGGAATGGAATGGAATGGAATGGAATAAGGTTGAATGGAATGGAATGGAATTGAGAGGGATGGAGATAAATGGAATGGAGTAAAATGGAATGGAATACAGTGGAATGGAATGTAGTGAAGAGGAATGGAATGGAAAGAAGATGAATGGAAAGGAATGTAGAGGACTAAAATGGAATGGAGTTTAATGGAGAAGAATGGAATGGCTAGGAATGGATTAAAATGTAGAGGAATGCAATGGAATGAAAAGGAATGGAATGGAATGGAGAAAATGGAATGGAATGGAGTTGAATCGGGAGAAATTAGAGTCAAATAGAATGGATTTGAATGCAATGGAAATGAAGGGAGAGGAATGGAAAGAAGTGGATGGATTATAATGGAATGGACTCGATTGGACTAGAAGGAAATGGAATAGAAGAGAAGGGGGATGATAGGAATGCTATGGAATGGAATGGATAGGAATCGAATGGAATGGAAAAGAATGGATTGGAATCTTGTAGAGTGGAATTTAATGTAGTGGAGTGGAATGGAATGGAATGGAATGGGGAGGAATGGAATGGAGTGGAAAAGAATGGATTGGAATCTTGTAGAGTGAAATTTAATGTAGTGGAGTGGAATGGAATGGAATGGGGAGGAATGGAATGGAGTGGAGAGTTATGCAATGGAATGGAATGGAGAGGATTGGAAAGGAAGGGAATGGAAAGGAATGCAAAGGACTTGGGAGGAATGGAATGGAATGGAGAGGAAGGGAATGGAATTGAAAGAAATTCAATTGTATTGTGAGGGTTGGAATGGAATGGAATCGAATGGAATGTAATGAAATTGAATGGAAAGGAATGAATTTGAATGGAATGTGATGGAATGAAATGGAATGGTATCGAAAGGAGAGGAATGGAATGGAATTGAATTGAATAGAATGGAGAGGAATGGAATGGAGAGGGATGGAGAGGAATGGAATGGAAATGAATAGAAAGGAATGGAATGGAATGGAATAGATTGTAATGGAATGAAATGATATGGAGAGGAAATGAATAGAATGGAAGGTAATGGAAGGGAAAGGAACGGAATGGAGAGGAATGGAATAAAATGGAATGAAATGAAATAGAGAGTAATGGGAAAAAATGGCCAGTAGTGGATTGGAATGGAGAGGAATGGAATGGAATTGAATGAAATTCAATAGAACTGAAAGGTTTGGAATGGAATGGAATCGAATGGAATGTAATGCAATTGAATGAATTAGAAGGGAATGGAATGGAAAGGAATCGAAAGGAGAGGAAAGGAGTGGATTGGAATTGATTGGAATGGAGAAGAATGGAGAGGAATGGAATGGAGAGGAATGGAGAAGAATGGAATGGAAATGAATGGAGAGTCATGAAATGGAATGGAATGGATTGGAAAGGAATGAAATGATATGGATACGAATGGAATAGAATGGAATGGAATGGAATGGAATTGAATGGAATGGAATGGAAAGGAAAGGAACGGAATAAAATGGTATAAAATGGAATGGAGAGTAAGGGAAAGGAATGGAGAGTAGAAGAATCGAATAGAGAGGAGTGGAATGGAATGGAGAGGAATGGATTGGAATGGAATGAATCTTATGGAATAGAATGGAGAGGAATGGTTGGAAAGGAATCCAAAGGAATGGAGAGGTCGGAGTGGAATGGAGTGGAATGGAGTGGAATGGAATGGAATGGAATGGAGAGGAATGAAATGGAGGGGAATAGAATGAAAGGGAATGGAATGGAATGGAATGGAATGGAATGGAATGGAATGGAATGGAATGGAATGGATGGTGAAGACAGGATGGAAGGGAATGGAGAAATGGAACGGAATGGAGAGAGATTGAATGGAATGGAGAGGAATGGAATGAAATGGAGAGGAATGGAATGGAATGTAGCCGAGAGGTAGGAAATGGAAAGGAATATAATGGAGAGGAATGCAATGGGGAGGAATCGAATGGATAGGAATGTAATGGAATTTAATGGAGAGGAATGGAATTGAATCAAATTGAATGGAAGGGAAAGGAGAAAACTGGAATCGAATGATTGGAATGGAATGGAATGTAGAGGAAAGGAGTGGAATGGAGTGGAACGGAATGGAAAGGAGAAGAATGGAAAAGATAGGAATGGATTCGAATTGAATGCAATGGAAAGGAATGAAATGGAAAGGAAAGGACTGGATTAGAATTGAATGGAATGGATAGGAATGGAGAGGAATGGAATGGAGAGGAATTGAGAGGAATGGAATGGAATTGAATTGAAAGGAGTGGAATGGAATGGAATGAACCTGAACGAATGGAATGGAATTGAATGAAATGTAGAGGAATGAAATGGAGAGGAATGGAATGAAAAATAATGAATAGAAAGGAATGGAATGGAGTGGAATGGAGAGGAATGGAACAGAATGGAATAAAGAGGAATGGAATGGAATGAAGAGGAAAGATATGGAATGGAATGGAATGAAAAGGAGAGGAAGGAATGGAATGGAATGGAGAAGAATGGAGTTGAATGGAATGGAGAGGAGTGGAATGGAATGGAATGGAGAGGAATGGAATGGAGTGGAGAGTTATGCAATGGAATGGAATGGAATGGAGAGGAAGGGAAAGGAATGGGATGGAAAGGAATGGAATGGATTTGGGAGGAATGGAAAGGAATGGAGAGGAATG
>NW_007252026.1:0-1892 GCF_000164805.1 Carlito syrichta
GAGGAGCTGATACCAATCCTACTGAAGGTATTCCAGGTGATTGAAAAAGCTGGAACTCTCCCCAAATCATTTTACGAAGCCAACATCACATTGATACCCAAGCCAGGTAAAGATCCAACAAAGAAAGAGAACTAAAGGCCAATATCTTTGATGAACATAGATGCTAAAATTCTCAACAAGATCCTAGCAAACCGGATTCAGCAATACATCTCAAAAATCATCCACCATGACCAAGTAGGCTTCATTCCTGGCATGCAAGGCTGGTTCAATATTCGTAAAACCATAAATGTAATTAAATACATCAACAGATGTCAAAACAAAAACCACACGATCATATCACTAGATGCAGAAAAACCTTTTGATAAAATCCAGCACCCCTTCTTGATAAAAACCCTTGAACATCTAGGCATATGGGGAACATACCTCAAAATAGTAAAAGCCATCTACGAGAAACCCACAGCCAGCATACTCCTAAATGGACAAAAATTGGAACCAATTCCCCTGAAAACTTGAACTAGACAAGGATGCCCACTCTCTCCCCTCCTGTTCAACATAGTATTGGAAGTCCTGGCTAGAGCAATCAGAGAAGAGGAGGCAATCAGAGGTATTCAAATAGGAAAAGAGGAAGTCAAGTTATCTCTCTATGCAGATGATATGATGGTGTATCTTGAAAACCCAAGAGAATCTGTCAAAGCCCTCCTTACATTGATAAAAGCCTTTGGCAAAATCTCAGGATACAAAATAAATGTACAAAAGACAATTACATTTCTCTACACCAATAATAAACAAACAGAAACCCAAATGAAAAACACAATTCCATTTCACAATAGCCACAAAAAAAATGAAATACCTTGGCATCTTCCTAACCAGAGATATGAAAGACCTTTACAATGAAAATTACAAAACACTGCTCAAAGAAATCAAAGGTGACACAAACAAGTGGGAAAATATCCCATGCTCATGGATCGGAAGAATCACATTGTGAAGATGTCCATCTTACCTAAGGCAATCTACAAATTCAATGCAATACCCATTAAATTACCAACAACATTCTTCTCAGACCTTGAAAAAACAACACAGGAATTCATATGGAAACACAAACGTCCAAGAATAGCCAGAACAATCCTCAGCAAAAAAAAACAAAGCAGGTGGTATCACAATACCAGACTTCAAACTTTACTATAAAGCTACAATCATCAAAACAGCTTGGTATTGGTACAGGAACAGACATACAGATCAATGGAACAGAACTGAGATTCCAGAAGCAAAACCTCAATTTCTCAACCAACTCATCTTCGACAAAGCCCCCACCACCTACCAATGGGGGAGAGGAGAACCTATTCAGTAAAATGGTGCTGGGAAAATTGGCTGGCCACATGCAGAAGATTGAAACAGGACCCCTATCTATCCCCATGCACAAAGGTTAACTCCAAATGGATCAGAGACCTAAAGGTAAAACCTCAAACCATAAGAACCTTAGAAAAGGAAGGATATACTCTCATGGAAATCGGAACTGGCATCCAATTCCTGTACAAAACCCGAAACCCACAGGACTTAAGAGAGAAGATAGACAAATGGGACCTTATTAAACTGACAAGCTTCTGCAAAGCCAAAGAAACCATCAAGAGAGCAGGGAGACAGCCTACAGACTGGGAAAAAGTATTTGCCAACTCTAGGTCTGACAAAGGCTTAACATCCTGGATCTACAAGGAACTGAAGCGTACTGAAAAGAAGAAAACAAACAACCCCATTATAAAATGGGCAAAAGACATGAACAGACACTTCACAAAAGAAGACATTCGAGCAGCCAACAAACACATGAAGAAATGCTCACCTCACTAATCATCAGGAGATGCAAATCAAACCACACTGAGATACCACCTAACTCAGTC
>NW_007252026.1:2642-48348 GCF_000164805.1 Carlito syrichta
CTTAACTGTACCCCACAAAACCATAATAAAAAATACTGATTAATAAAAAAAAAAAAAAGGGCCTAAGCATCAAAGAGGGGAATGAGGCAGGGGCCCTTCTAAAACAAAAAATAAGCACCTTCCCAGAATACAAAAAGAATGTGTTAGAAAGTGACATGGCATAGTCAATGTCTAAGTGCACATGAGTAATCCAATCAAAACCCTGTGCCATAAAATACCCAATCAAAAATGCAGGTTGTCATATGAGGGAGACAAAGGGGCTAACAATGTAATATAAGGCAATGTCCCGCTGTGTTCCGGGCTCAGTCTTTGGATATGAAACTGCTGGGTCAGTGTCAGCACAAATAAATGCTATTTACTGGGGGGAAATAAAAGTCTCGGTGTCTCATTGCTCTGTAAAGGCTCCTGCAACATCACCACACAGCTTTCCATACATGTTGAACTAGCATACATTCCCACCAATAGTATAGAAGTATTCCCTTTTCTCTGCAGCCACACCAGCAACTGTTTTTTGACTTATCAATGACAGCCATCCTTACCAGAGTTAGATGATGTCTCACTGTAGCTTTGATTTGCATTTCTCTAATGATTAATGAGACTGAACATTCTTTCATGTGTCTATTGGTTGCCTATACATTATCTTTAGAGAAGTGTTTGTTCATGTCTTTTGCCCATTTTTTAATGGGGTTGTTAGTTTTTTTCCTTTCATTTCATTTGAGTTCCTTGCAGATTCTGGATTTTAGGCCTTTATCAGATGCATAATTTGCAAACATTTTTTTCCCACGTTGCCTCTTCACTCTCTCGATGATTTCTTCTGCTATGCAAAATCTTTCAGCTTGATGAATTCCCAGATGTCTATCTCTGCTTTTATAACATTTGCTTTTGGGGACCTGGTCATGAATTCATTGCCTACTCCAATGTCCAGAAGGGTGTTTCCTACTTTTTTTTCTAGGAGTCTTATAGTTTGAGGTTTAATGTTTAGATCCCTGATCCATTTTGAGTTGATTCTTGTATATGGTAATAGGTAGGGGTTCAGTTTCATTTTTCTGCATGTGGCTAGCCAGTTTTCCCAGCACCATTTGCTAAATAGGATCTCTCCCCAGTGATTGTTACTGGTGGCTTTGACAAAGATATGTTGGTTGAGAGACCATGTTTTTACTTCTGGAATCTCTATCCTGTTTCATTGGTCTACATGCCTATTTCTGTGTGAATACCATGCCATCTTGGTTACTGTAGCTTTGTAATCAAGTGTAAAGTTTGGAAGTGTAAGGCCTACTGCTTTGTTACTTTTGCTGAGGATTCTTTTGACTATTCAAATTATTTTTCGTTTCCATATAAATTTCTGTATTGTTATTTCCATGTCTGAACAAAATGATGTTGATAATTTGATGGAGATTGCATTGAATCTGTAGATTGGCTTGGGTAGGATGGACATCTTGACAATATTGATTATTCCAATCTATGAGCATGAGATGTTTTTCCATTTGTTTGTGTCATCCTTGATTTCTTTGAGCAGTGTTTTATAGTTCTCATTGTAAAGGTCTTTCACTTCTCTGGTTAGGTGGATGCCAAGATATTTCATTTTTTGTGTGGCTATTGTAAATGAGATTGTACTTTTTATTTGACTGTCTGCTTGCTGCTGGTATATACAAATGTAGCTGTCTTTTGCACAATGACTTTATAACCCAAGACTTTAGTCAAGTCGCTTTCCAGTGTGAGAAAGCTTTTGATAGACTCCCTAGGGTTTTCTAGTTATAGAATCATATTCTCCACAAAGACGGATAGCTTAACTTCTTCTTTTCCTATTTGGATACCCCCAATTTCCTTCTCTTGTCTGATTGCTCTGACAATGTAGGACTTCCAGCACTACGTTGAATAGGAGGGGTGAGAGTGGGCATCCTTGTCTTGTTCCAATTCTTAGGGGGACTGCTTCCAACTTCTGCCCATTAAGCAAAATATTGGTTGCATGTTTATTATAGATAGCTCTTATTATTTATTATCTTTTTTTTGAGGAACGTTCCTTCTATGCCTAGGTGTTCACAAGTTCTTAACAAGAAGAGACACTGGATTCTGTCACAGCTCTTTCTGCATCTAACGAGACAGTCATGTGGTTCTTGGTTTTACATCCATTAATGTGCTAAATTACATTTATGGTCTTTTTGAATGTTAAGCCAGTCCTACATCTCAGGAATGAAGCCCCCTGGTCATGGTAGATGAACCTTTAAGTGTTTTTTTGGATTCTATTTACTAGAATCTTTTTGAGAATGTTTACATCTATGTTCATCAAGGAGATGGCCTGTAATTCTCTTTCTTTGTTGGGCTTTTATCAGGTTTGGGTATCAGTGTGATATTAGCTTCATAAAATTAGTTAAGGAGAATTCCAGCATTCTCAATTGCCTGGAATGCTTTCAATAAGATTGGTGTCAGCTCCTCTTTATAAGCCTTCTAGAATTCTACTGGAAAATCATCTGGTCCAGAATTCTGTTTTGGCAGAGAGATTTTTTTGTGACTGAGTCAATTTCCTGGATTGTTATTGGTCTACTTAGAGTTTCAATTTCTTCTTGTTTCAACCATGGGAGGTTGTGTGACACAACCTTTTTTATTTATATTTAGTTTTATTTATATTTAGTTTATTTATATTTAGTTTATTTTCATACAGATATAAACCACTCCCATATCTGATTGCTATATTCTTGGCTGCCTGGTCTGTTACTGTTAGATTAATATTCAACTAGCTCCCCTCACTCCATAAGATCTCTTTGTTGCGTATCTTTCCCATAATTGTTGGCCTTTGTTTTTATGAATTTATATTAGTTCATCCTATAAAAACATTTTTAAGTCTTCTACAGCTATATAGCCTTCATCCTAACTATCCAAGAAAGATTTACAAACAGCATAGCTTTAGTGTAGGCAAAATGTCAATTCTACAGCCATACAGATGATAAATAAACACACTGATATCCACTTCTTCTTTAAACTGGCTGCTTATATTCTTCTACAGACAAAAACTAAAAGCCCTTGCTCATTCTGCCTACTGTTTTAAGAGGCAAATGCTATGCTGATAGACAAACACCATGAAAGAAGGCCAGACCTGACATACTGGGCCAGGCTTAAACAGTCTGACTGCACAATTAACAAATCAAAAACTAATCACATTCACAATAGCTAAAAAGAAAGAAAAAAGAAATATCTCAGCATCTTCCTAATCAGAGAAGTGAAAGACCTTTACAATGAGAACTATAAAACAATGCTCAAAGATATCCAAGAGACATAAACAAATGGAAAAATATTCCATGTTCACGTATTAGAAAAATCAACATTGTTAAGATGTCCATCCTACCCAAGGCAATCTACAGATTCAGTGCAATACTCATTAAACTACCAATATCATTCTTCTCAGATCTGGAAATGATAATACAACAATTCATATGGAAACATAAACAACCACGAATAGCCAAAACAATCCTCAGCAAAAGAAAAAAGAGAGAGGTATCACACTTCCAGACTTTAACTTTACTATAAGGCTAAAATAAAAAAAATAAAATAAAAAACAACCTGGTAATGATACAAAAACCAGCATATAGACCAATGGAACAGGATAGAGATTCCAGAAGCAAAACCAACTCATCTTCAACAAAGCCTTCACCAACAACCACTGGGGAAAGGAGAATCCATTCAGTAAATGGTGCTGGGAAAACTGGCTGACCACATGCAGAAACAGGACCCCTACCTATCACCATACACAAAAATCAACTCTAAATGGATCACAGACCTAAATCTCAAATTATAAGAACCTTAGAAAATGCAGGAGACACCCTTAGAAATTGGAACTGGCAACTAATTCCTGATCAAAATCCCAACTGCCCATGCCATTAGAGATAACATAGACAAGTGGAACCTCATTAAACTAAAAGGTTCTGCAAAGTCAAAGAAACCATCAAGAGAGTGGAAAGACGGCCCACAGATTGGGAAAAAAATATTTGCCAGCTATACATCTGAAAAAGGCCTAACATCCAGGATCTACAAGTAACTCAAATGTGCCAAAAGCAAAAAAAAATAAATAAATAAAGTCCCATTAAAAAGTGGGCATCAAACCAACCAGCTTCTGCAAAGCAAAAGAAAACATCAAGACAGCAGGGAGACAGCCCACACAACGGGAAAAAATATTTGCCAACTGTACATCTGACAAAGGCCTAACATTTAGGATCTCAAGGAGCTCAAATGCACCCAAAGGAAAAAAACAAACAGCCCCATTAAAAAGTGGGCAAAAGACATGAATAGACACTTCTCAAAAGAAGATATACGGGCAGCCAACAGACACATGAAAAAGTGTTCAGCCTCACTCATCATCAGAGCAATGCAAATCAAAACCACACTGAGATACCACCTAACTCCAGGAAGAATGGTCATCATTAATAAAACAAACAACAACAGATGCTGGTGAGCATACAGAGACAGAGGAATGCTTCTACACTGCTGGTGGGAATGCAAATTAGTGCAACCTCTTTGGAAGACAGCGTGGCAATTTCTGAAAGAACTAGAAATTGACCTTCCATGTGACCCATCAATACTCCTATTGGGAAATACCCAGAGGAACTCTAATCATTCTACAAAAAAGATACCTGCACACGCATGTTTACTGCAGCTCTATTCACAATAGCAAAAACATGGAACCGCCATGCTGCCCATTGAAGCTGGACTGGATTTTTTAAATGTGGTACATATATACAATGGAATATTATGCAGCCATAAAGAAGGACAAACATATGGACTTTGCAGCAATTCGGGTGAATTTAGAGTCTATCATACTCAGTGGCCTACCACAGAAACAAAGAACAGAGTTCCACACTCTCACTCATAAGCGGACCCTGAACATTTGTCATTATATTATAAGAAAGAGATTTGCAGTAGTGGGATACTGCCGGGGGGGGTGAGGGGACAGAACATCAATAAGGGTACCTGATCTCTAGCCAGGCAAACTGGAGACCAAAGGGAGGCCCAAACTTTTCCTGTACAATGACCACTTGTAAACCTAATACTGAATTGTACCCCCACATCTTTAAAATTAAAGAAAAGTGTCTGCTTTCTTTGATAGTAGTTTTACAGCTTAGTAGTTAAACTTACAAATACCAACCGTGTTCCTACTAAGTGTAAGACACTGTCTAGGTGGGCAGTGGCAGAGAATAGATGATACAGGATGAATCAGACATGAAACTATTATTATCTTTAAAAAGTGAAAAGAAAATACTGAGAGCAGAATAAACTCAATTTTCCTTTCTCTTCCTGTGGCAGACAGACCCTAAAGGTGATCCCCATGATCCTCAACTCCTAATGTTCACATCTGTGTACAACCTGCTCCTCTTGAGCATGGGCAGGACATGTGACTTGTTTCTCGTCAAAAGAATACAGTAAAGATGACAGCATGTACATGATTACATGAACATGACCATGTGATTTTTTTTACATAAACTCGTAGCACCCATCTTGTTGGAGTCTGTGTCCTTTGCTGGCTTTAAGGAAGCAAGAGGTCGTGATGGGAAATGCCTCATGGTCAGAAACTGTGGGAGATTTCTAGTTGCTGAAGCTGGTTCCAGGCTGTCAGTAAGACATTGAACCCCTCAGTCCTACATCCACAAGGAACAAATTCTGCCAACAATCTAAGTAAGCTTGGAAACATCTCCTTCCCCATTCTAGCCTCAATTGGGAAATACTTTGATTGAAGCTCTGTGAGACCACTAGCAGAGAACTCAGGTAAGTCATACCCCCAACTTCTGGCCCCTAGAAACCATGAGATAATAAACACATGTTATTTTAAGCTACTAAGTTTATGGTAATATTGCAATACAGCAACAGATAACTAATACACCTTCCTTTTATTATTCAAGTTGCCAACATATCATAGTACATAAACTCAAGTATTCTAAACACCCAATCTCCACTGGCACCATGAAATTCCCAGCCCACACACTACAGAAAACCAGTCAGTCAAACTCTTTTGTAAGACTCAAGCTGCAAAGCACCCTCAGTACTACCAGAAAGGTCAGCCTACTTAACAGATCAAAAACTAAAGATCAGCTGCTTATTCTCACCTTGCACATTCTCAGAGAGCAAGGACCTTCCATTTCCTGACTTGCTCACAATGAGTCACCAGGCCTGATGGATATAAATGGAAACTTTGAAGGGCCAAGGGGCACTAAGACAACAGTAGAGAGGGCTAGCTTAAGTTGCAGAAAAGAACTGTCATTACCACTTACTCAAAGAAAGTAAAAATATAGATATTTTCTTTCATACCTAAAAACTATCTTTCTTATGCAATTAGTCCCTGTTTGGGGCATGCATTCATTATAAACAAGTACAAGTAAGCCTACATACCATCCAAAGGTTCTTACTATCCTTCTCTCAGAAGGCTCATCATCAAAGGCTCTTGAAGTGCACATATTTTCACACAAGGAATAAATGTATTTGCACAATTTTATCAGAATCATAAATGTACCTAAAAACCATTAACAAGATTTATCTTTTATTATTCAACAGTCACAGTACTTATTTAAGCTTACTCTTTTTTAAATAGTAAAGTCAGTTACTTGTTGTAAAACACAAAATGTGTGACAAAATATATGCCTACAGTAAAGTAGTCTCCTTCGTAAAAGGAGGTTCACTGAATTATTTAATTTTTCTGCATATAGGGAAAGGAAAATCAATAATTTTGTTCCAAATGAACAGATAATAAAACTAACTTTTATTTCACATTTAAGAGAGAGTTATTTTAATTTCCCTCAATCATGCACAATTTTTTAAAGGTTTTTTGTAAATCATTAACAGTTGAGATGTACTTTCATTGACAATTTAGGTAGACAAAAATATTCACTGCTGTCTGAGAAAATCATTCCTGTAATATTAGTAAATGCATAAACACATTTCCAGAAATTGCAATAAATAAAAGCAAAATAATTGTAAAGAACATACGTTTGCTCTAAGTAAAACCTGATGACATTCCCAGAGAAGAGCGTGTGAAGCACAGTTTAATCTACACTCCCACAGTGCCTCAAGGTATCTCTTCAAATTCCTTGTTTGTGAACATCTGGGTCAATGACTGACACACAATGTTCTAAGTAGGGCATGAGAATAAATGAAATGTGCAGTAATGTAAACCAGTTATCTTCCAGATACAATGAGGCACTAAATGTGACAATGTTAAAACCCAGCACAAAGAAACTGAAAACAAAACAAAACAAAAACATTTATATTGCTTTCAGCGTGAGAGTAAGTAGACAGAGTAAATGAAAGATAACTTGTAGGTTACCTCTATTCTTGCCTCACTCAGGGATAAGATTCACATGCTGATCTCTCCCCTGCTACTTCTAGTTAGGAGTAATGCCAGATGAATCAGACTCATGAATGTACGGTCATAGTACAAAACAGAAAAAAGTGATACTGAAAATAAATACCTGAAAAGACTGATCCACATTACATCTTACCAAAAGCATTCAATGAGCTATGACAAAGATACTTATATATGCAAGGTTGAGTTGCAAGTGGTTCAGATTCCACAATAACAATGTAAATACCCTGTAAGAGAAAGAATATTTATACATAATAATACAAAGAAAAAAGTGAAATGAGTCATAAGAAGACACAAATAAAGTGGTACAGAGCTTAGAGAGAGAAAGATGACTTCCAGCTAAGGAAAGGCACTCTAGAGGAAGAGCCATTTAAGTCAGCTTTTAGAAGATGCAATTTGAAATCTAAAATGTAGTAGGCTTTATTTCAAAAAAAGAAATACCATATGCCTTCATAATCACAATGAAATAATTATATGTAATTATTTATTTACTGTTTCTTTCTCGTCCTAACCAGACTTCAAATTCTGAGAGGGCTGAATTTGAAGGGCTGTCACTTTTTCAGTGGTCCCCCTAGTCCCTAACAGAATATCAGGTATGTAGTAGATATTCAACAAATATTTGTTAAAGGAATAAATAAGCAGAGGCAGAAAAGCATAGTAAATACAGGAAGTAGAAGACAGGAACATGAAGACCAAAAGATCATTTAGAATGAAATCATAGAAGACCTTGAAAATCAAACTGAGGAATTTTTACTTTATCTGGTTGGTAATAAGAAGTCACTGAAGATATTTACGGAGTGTAATGACATAGCTAGATCTATGCTTTAGAAAGAACATCTAAAAGAATACATATGGAAGACAATAAAAAAGAGACAATGAAGGCAGTCAGAAATATCATTATAGGAGTCTAGATCAAAAGATAACAAGGACATGAACTAGAATAAAAGCAGTGGAAATAAAAAGTTTTTTCAAATAATCACAATGATATTAAATAGATAAAAATCAATGGGGCAGTCAGTCACCCATTCAACAAACATCTTTTGAGCACCTACTATGTATCTACCAGACACTGCCAGGAGTTGAAGATAGGAAAAATAAATAAGTCATAGTCCTTTACCTCAAAGAGGTGACAGGTTTTATGGGTCATCTCAGTAGGTAAAATTGATTGAAGATGCAATAAGTGAAGAAAGGGAGAATCAAGGCCTCTCTTAAGTTTTTAGTCTGGTGACTAAGATGATGGCAGCATCATTCATAGAATAGAAGAAGAAAGCAGAAAAGAGTGGGTAGGGAAGATAATATGGACAGTTTTTGACATATTAGCTTTGTGTAGAATACCCAAGTGAAAATGTTCATCAGAAGCAGAAAAGATAGCAGCCGAGCCAGCTGGACTACGTGAGTCCCAGTATGAATGAGTAAGTGTATGGAAAATTTTGTGTACTTGCTGGTGAGTGAGTGGGCATGTGAGTGGATGACTGAGTGAGGGCTAGAAAGCTAGCAACCAGGGATCTCCTTGTGCAGCAGCTGGTGCTGCAGCTGCTGGGCTTGGACCCTAGCAATTCCTGGGTCGCAGAAGCTGAGCACCATTTTTTTTAATCAACAAACCTTCCTGGGAAGAAAATGTTGGAAGAGACTGACTAAGTGGGGGCTCATGAGCAAGTGGTCAGGGCCCTGGTGCAACAGCTGGTACTGCAGCTTCTATGCTTGGTCCCTGGCTCAGCCCAGGTCGCAGAAGCTGAGTGCCATTTTTTTTAACAGACAAAAGTTTTCATGTGAAGAAGGGGCAGGGAGAGACTACCACCCCAGGCTCTGCCTCACCACTGCAGCAGGAGAGACTGCCAACTTCAGGCTTTGCCTCACCATTTCAACGCCTGGCCGGGCACTGGCAGCAGGGTTGCAGAGGGAGTCCAGAGGCAGAGTCCCACCAAAGAGGACAAGAGAGGAACCCTGCCACCATCTTAAAGGTGAGGCAGGAAAGTGCTCCGACTTGCTCACTACAAAGCAACAGACCCAATCTCTGTGACTGGTAGATCAACTGCTCATGGGTAGATCATGGCCCGGAGGAAATATACTGAAAGCACAATTTCAGAGGGACCTGACAAGTGCTGAGTCCCAGGCACCCCACTCTCTACCCTGATCCAGGCGTGGGACAAAGGGTGTGGCCAGAAGAGGACAAGGAAGAACTCCCAAGAGATCAGTGGTGAGTCCAGGGCTGAACCAAACCCCCTCCTCCCCAGCAATCCTCTGAACGTCAGACCCACACAGCTGGGCCAAGACTGAGAGGGAGAAACCCAGACAGAGCCTGGATGTCATTCGCAACAGGAGAACTGCATTCCAGGATAGGCCTGGCTGGGGCACTCTCAGCGAGGACATACGTGGGGAAGCGACAATCCCACACCTCCCCACCAGAGGAGATCTCCCCGACCATACAAGAATGGGAAGGGAGGAATGCAGCACCACCCGCCTCCACTGTCCCTCCTCCTTCCCTGATCCGGACACTGGGGAAAGAGTGAAAAAGGTGGAAGCGCTGCAGGAGAGACCACACTAGAGGAAAAATTACAGAACATGCTATAAGAGGGCAGGTTTTTTTTTTTAATTTTTTAAAATTTTTTGCCCATTTGTTTGTTAGTTCATCTATATTATAAATAATTTTCCTTTGTGCATGAATGTACACATGAGGGTTTGAACTGCATCCCCCCATTTTTTTCTTTTATTTTTCTATTTCTTTCTTTTGTTTGTTGTTTTCTGTTTATGCATGTATGTGAATGATTGAATAGTCATCTTTCAATACTGTTGTTGTTGTAGGTTTGTTTTTGCTCTTTTGTTCTTCTAGGGTTTTTTTATTTTTATTTTTTTAGTTTAAGGTGTGTGTCCAATGTGTGTGAGGGTTCAATCTGAATTCTTTTTTCCAGTCTTTCTGTTGTTCTTCTCCATTCACTTTCTGCTAGATGTGTATGTGTGTTTAGTTTTCTTGGGGTTTTTTTTTTTGTTGTTGTTGTTGTTTGTTTTGTTTCACTTTGTTGTCACTCCAATTTGTTTTGGGATGTGTGTGTGTGTGTGTGTGTGTGTGTGTGTGTGTGTGTGTGTGTATATGTTTGAATTTTTTTGCATTGGTTTCTGATTTCATTGTTCTGTGTTTTTTCTTTTCCTTTTTTTAAAAAATTCTTGACCATATCTTATTTCATTCTATTTTTGTCCCCATTGCTGTCACTGCATCTCAGACTCAGGGGGTACACACACATACCCATCGCATCATCATATAGAGTGGTGGTGGGGAGTGAGTCTTAGGGAACACATACCACAATTAGTGAATATTGTAAACTGCAAGTACTTTCAGAATCCTAGTGCTCCATCCCCTACCTTATTCAACTTTCAAGACAACAAAGCTTCCCACATACAGTTCTATTCAAAACAGAACAAATCCAAAGCCGGGATCAGGGAAGAACAGAGAGCTGCACAAATATCAGAAGGAAAAGCCTCTCCCACTGAAACTGAATAACAGAAATAAACAGAAAAACAAGAGATCTGTCACAAATAAGGAAAAAACCAAAGGAAGAACACAGGTAATTTCAAGTGTAACAAAGAGAAAACTTCTGAAAAATCAGACCTTGGAGCCCAAACAATGGAAGTCACCAACGACTGGCCCAGAATACGACAGGGATTAGGGAATGGATGGAAAGAGTGAATAAGACTAAAGAAAGACAAGATGCAACAGTGAAAGAACTTGTAACAGAAATTTTGGCAATAAAAAAATTCATCCAGGAAATAACAATATGACAAGCATAGAAAGCAAAATTAATCTAGCTGAAGAAAGAATCTCAGAACTTGAAGACCAGAACATGGAATTAACCCAATATGTAAAAAACATAGAAAGAAGACTCAGAAAGAAAGAACAAAGCCTTCAAGAGATCAAGAAGCCAAACCTATACCTGACTGCCTGATTGGTATCCCAGAAGAAGAAAGGAAAATGGAGAACAACTTGGAGCAAGTATTCCAGGAGGTAATCCAAGAAAACTTTCCCCATCTCACCAGAGATGTGACCAGCCAAGCACAACAGATACAGAGAACCCCCACAAGACATCAAATGAGAAGACCAACCCCTAGACACACAGTAATTCACTTATACAAAGTAGGCACAAAATAAAAAATTCTAAAAGCATCAAGAAAGAAAGGTCAGACTACCTACTGGGGAAAAACAATCAGAACAGCAGCAGACCTATTAGCAGAAGCACTACAACCAAGAAGGGACTGGAGTTCAATAATCAAAGTCCTCAAAGATACATAATCTCAACCAAGAATTTCCTACTCAGTCAAGTTCAGCTTCATCAGTGATGGAGAATTAAAATCCTTCCAGACATTCAATCCCTAAGAGATTATGCAGCTTCCAGACCAGCTCTACAGGAGATACTTCAAAAGGTATTAAGCACAGAAGAAATTAAAAAAAAAGAATGACCACATACTTCCCAAGAGAACAGCAGAGCACAGAATCAACAGAGAATAAAGTGCAACAAGAAACTTGAAAACACACATAAATCAACTGAAAAACCAAAAGAAAACAAGCAAACAAAGAAAACACTTTATAAGAACTCCATGACAGAGATAAAAAAATCACATTTCAATAATAAGTCTGAATGAGAATGGGCTAAATGCACCACTGAAAAGACAGAAGCAAGTGTTTCATGATATCATGAGTCAGGTCTGCTCAGTAGGTCCTCAGAGATGCCCACAGACATTTCTCATAAAGTAGAGTGACTCCAGTGGAGGACATGGGCACTCAATCCAAAATACCAAAGCAACAAGACAAAGGCAGCTGTGAGACTGTTGATGATGTTTTGTAGATGGCCACCTTCTTGCTGTGTCCTCACATGACAAAGAGAGAAAAGAGAGCAAGCACTCTGGTATCTCCTATCTCTTCTTATAAGAGCACTTATCCCATCATGAGGACCCTACCCTCGTGACCTCATCTAAACCTAATTATCTCTCAAAGGTTCCATCACCAAATATCATCATATTGAAGGTCGGGGCTTCAATATATAAATTTGGAGGAAAGGAACAATTCCATCCATAGCTGAGTGTATTCTCCCACTCCTTGGTTTGTGATTTGACCATGTGACTTACACAGCTAATAGAATCAGTTGAAAGTGACAGTATGTGGCAGTTCCAAAGCCAGACCTTAAAGAGCCCTTACATGTTAACACTGGCCCCCTTGCGCTTCTGTCAAGGGCATGAGAAGAAGACACCATGGCTAAAGCACCCCAAGGAGGAGGACAGAAATACACAGAGTACTACCATTACAGCCAGCACATATTACAACAACCTGCATTGAGAAGACCCACATACCCACCAAACCTAAAGTAGTGCCACCCTGCTGAGCCCAGCCTAGATCAGCAGATCCATTAACAAAAAATGATTATGATTATGTGTTTAGGGCACTAAGTTTGTGGTGATTTGCTAGAAAGTATATTGTAGCAATAAGTAATTGATATAAAACATACACAATGGCTGCAGGTCAATGGCCAAGGAGTACATCTGTCTCTTTAGGAAGTCTTATGCTAACAAAGTTGTCTAGGAAAATTAAGTTGGATTGCCCCAGACGTTCTCTTCTAATCCTGTTTTCTTATTTACCTCTGCTAGTTCACTGAAATAGGTCTTGAATCAACTCTACTAGACAGCATGTGAAGAAAACAAAGGAGACAGAAGAAAAAAGGGGGCGGGAGAGACAGAATCATATAGTATTACAAATGAAAAAGAAAAGAAAATTTCAGGAGAGAAAAATCAAGCACAATATAAAACACCAAAGAAAATGAGAATGAAGACAAGGTCCTTAAGTTTGCTAAAGAGGAGACTGCCAGAACACCGAGAAGCTATGTTTTGGACACCAGAGAGACAGAGCCATGAGAGTTCAGAAAAAATTAAGTGGCAAGGGAACTGAGACAGTAAGTTTAGATCATTTAGCTTAGAAGTTTAACAATGAAAAGAAGAAAAAAATAGAGCAACAACTAGTGGAGCAGGAAACAGAATTCATTTCCTAATAGGGAAGACCAGTGCTGTATTAACCCTTTGCACTCAGAAACATCTCGCAGATCACATACGAGCAACTCAACCGCACTTTTTTTTACAAAATAGTGAAAAGCAAATGCCTTTAAATTAAATAGTATAGTGTTGGAAAGAATTATGCTATTGTAATGATATGTGGCTTATAGTAGAATTTTGGACACTGAAAAACTTATTTAAGACCCCAAAAATGAAAATTTATATCTTATATTTTTCTAATGTGTAACAGTCACTGACATGCATGGCAAGTTCACTGATACATGTTATTAAACAGTAATTTTAGCGCACGCCTGTAGTTCCAGCTCCTTGGAAGGCTGAGGCAGAAGGATCGCCGGAGCCCAGCATGTCGAGGCTGTGGTAGCCGGGAGCGGCCACTGCACTCCAGTCTGGGTGACAGAGTGAGACTCCAACTCAAAAAAATAAATTAATTTGATGACTTCCACCTGTTTTTCTAGTCAAGTAGATAACGAAGTCTTGTTTTCTTCTTCCCACGTTAATAATAAGGAATTTATTGTCCTGTCTGTTGTTCAAAGACTAAGTGGAAGGACGCACTCATGATTCCTGAAAACCACTTCTCAACTGATCGATCCTTCAAAACAATCTGACTTCAACTTTGAAAGTCTCCCTCTTTTAAGGTTACAATAATTTGCTTATCTATCTTTGTAAGTTATGCCATATGATACGAAGAGTATACCCACAGCTGCCGCTTATATAAACTCTCCTTAATGCGACCTTCTGTTACAAAGAAGAGTCAGCACCACTATGAAAATACTTCACACATTCTCTTTCTACATGACACCAGTTAATTTTTTTACATACATCTCAGTATATATTGCATCTCTTTATTTGCTTTTTCATGCAATTTGAATGGAAAACTTCAAGAAAACATGCATTTTTGAAAAATTTGCGCCTGCATACGTTTGCCCTGTATAATTACCAGTAATCTCTTTATGTCCCCTGAGAGGAGACATTCAAGTGGTTTGCTAGATTTATGATGCGCCTCAGAGGGGATATCAAAGTATAAAGGGTTAATTTTCTGTTGCTACGTAACAAATTACCACAAACTTATTATCTCGCAGTTCCGTAGGTCAGAAGAATCTGGGTAAGCTTAGCTGGTTTCTCTGGTTAGGGTCTCACAAAGCCAAAATCAAGATGCCAACAGGCTGGACTCTTACCGGAAAGTTCTGAAGCATAAGACTTCCAGGCTGATTCAGACTATTGGCAGAATTGAGTTCCATGCACCCATGGTATTGAGGCTCCCATTTCCTTGCTGGCTGTTGGCCAGAGGTTGCTCTCAATTCCTAGATGCTGCTTTCTGGCCGCTCCACATGTTCACCTCTTTCTTCAAAGCCAGAAACGGTGCACTGAATCCTTCTCATGTTTTGAATCTCCCTGACTTCCTCTTCTGATAGCAGCTTGAGAAAACTCATGTGACTATATTAGGGCTCATGTAACTATATCAGGCCCACCCAGGTAATCTTCCTATCTTAACATCAACTGATTAGTAACCTTAATTATATTGCAAAATCCCTTGTGCTATGTAACCTACATAATTATGGAAGGGACATCTATCATATTACCAGTCCTGGAGATTATGGCAGAAAATCTTAGGGAGCCATTTTAGGCTTCTGCCCACCTCCCATACACATTTAAAATTAGAAAAGATCCAAAAGCTAAGAAGGTTTTCTTTTATATTTTTATTACAGACTGAATTTCTCTAAGATAAGAAGGTTTTAAATAGAACTTGTATTACACAAATCACCAACAATTAGGAAGGGAAGAAATCAAGGAAGAAAGTATGCCATCCTAGCCACAGCAAAAACGAAGGATGCCTATTCTTGGAGACTGGAAGAAAGAATGAAAAAGGGGAGAGGATAGAGGCAAAAGACACCATTTATGCCAGTTATTTACTTTGCCAAAATTAGCATCATTTTAATTTAGATACAAACAGACATATTCTCATATTCTGCATTCTTTGAAAAAAGTACTTCCAGATGGTTACACCTCCCTAAAGTGACAACACCCAGCGTAGCCGTGCACATATTGGGAATTCAATTAAATACTGCTGACCATCTGATTGATAATTCAGAGTCTGGAGTAGCTGACTCAATATAAACATATGGCTTAGCATCCATCAAAAGAAAAATCAAGTCACTGTATTCTTCTCCCGAACATTGCACCTCCTTTGCAATATGGGAGAAAGCAGGCGTGAACTACTAAAAATAGACCATGTAGCAAAGATTAGAAAACAGGCATAATGTAAAATACAAAGTTTCTCTAATTTTATTATAAAATTAGAATTCTTCAGCTAGGGATCAATTCTGTAGATATGCCCTTCTTAAATTCAATTCAATCACATCAATATTTACTGAGTACAGCTTCAGGATACCTAAAATAAGGAATACACAATCTGAGCCAAGCTGCTAAGGGTTGGGGGACAGAAGTACACAATGACTATAATGTGAGGTTGAACTATGTTAACTGTTAAAAGTGAAGGAAAGGAAAGAAAACAATATAAAGCTACTTTTAACCTCTTAAGACCCATATGAAATATTTAGAGTTCAGAAAAGCAGTTTAAAAAAACCTTTTTGGCTGGGCATGGTGGCTCACCCCTATGATCCCAGCACTTTGGGAGGCCAAACCAGGAGGGACTGCTTGAGCTCAGGAGTTTGGGACCAGCCTGTGCAACATAGCGAGACCTTGTCTCTACAACAACAAAAAAAAGAAAGAAAATCAAAAAATTAGCCACTTGTGGTGGTGCACCTCCTATTCAGGAGGCTAAGGTGGAAGGATCGCCTGAGCCCAGGAGGTCATCAAGGCTGTGTCACTGCACTCCAGTCTGGGTGACAAGAGTGAGATTCCAACTCAAAAAACATATATATTTTCATGATCATATAACAAGTATAAGGTAGGGTATATAATTAGATTCAAATTCAAGACTGACTCTAAATTCAATCTCTCCCAAGGAAGGGGCAAATGACCCTTGGTTAGCTAACTGGATGGGAGTTTGGAGGCTGATGGAGAGCAACCAGGAAACCAGTTTCTTAGAAACTATTTCATGTAGAAACTGGAAAGATATATACAGTTTTTAAAAGCTGAGATGGTAAGGAAGGAAAACATTCCTGGGGGGAACAGCATAAGGCACAGAAGCAAGAAATCGGAATCAACATTTGGAGAGTCAGACAAACTAGCACACAATCCTCTACATATAAAAACAAACTGAATACTGGAACCAAATATTGTAGTTAATAATAAGTTGGTACAATAGTTCAGTTAAGAGTCTAAACAAGGAGCTTAGCAGTTAAAGAAAAGAAAAGAAGCCGGGCTCGGTGGCTCAGCCTGTAATCCCGCGCCTTGGGAGGCTGAGGTGAGTGGACTGCCTGAGCCCGTGGGTTTGAGACCCGCTTGGGCAACTTGGCGAGACCTCATCTCTACAATAAATCAAAAATTAGCTGGGCGTGGTAGCACGCACCTGTAGTTCCAGCTACTTGGAAGACTGAGGTGGAAGGATCGCCGAAGCCCAGCAGGTCAAGGCTGCAGTGGCCAGGAGCGGCCACTGCACTTCAGTCTGGGCAACAGAGTGAGACTCCAACTCAAAAAAAAGAAAAGAAAAGAAAAGAAAAGGAGCAGGGACTAATGTGAGAGACAAGATAGAAGATTACTCTATGTTAAACAACAAAGGTGGGCAAATTCAAAAAGTGAGCTTGGGTTAGAAAGAGAAAATCATGCCTATACTGCCCCCTTTTTGCCCTCTAGTCCATAGGTTAGCAAAATATGGCTCATGGGCCAAATTCAATGTACCATACCATCTATAAGTTCTAATAGAACTTTTTATAAAGTTCTATTGGAACACAGCAATGCCCATTCATTTATGAATTGTCAATGGCTGCTTTTACCCTTTGAAAGCAAAGGCTCCATGGCCCACAAAACTAAAATATTTACTTTCTGATACTTTACAAAATACTTTGCCAACACTTGTTCGAGTCCAATACCCCATAAATCACTGTTCCAATCCTGGCAGTAGTTTGTTCTGATGTAAATATTAAGTTTATGTGAATATTTCTCAGTTGATCAATTGTTAGTAGTATTATTTGAATTCCTATTATGGTAATTGAGACTTTGGCTATCTTACACCATCAACCTTTCTAAATTCCTCCCACCACACATTCTTTCCTCTCCCCATATAAATATATACTTAAATCAGTAATGTTTACTACATTATTATGACCAGTTATTCTACATCACTGAGTCACAAAATGTAATGTGACTGTCTCCATGCTTATAAAAATGTTCTCTTTTGTGAAGTCAGTTATCATTTGTTTCGTTTTTCATTTACCTAACACTACTCCTTTCCAAGTCCAACATGTTTGTCAGCCATCAATTTTTTCCCAAATGTTCAAACACACCAAAGAGTTCACTGTTTCTATTTGTTCCTCCCAAAACCCTCTTATAGTCCTTAAACTTTCTTCTCCAATTTGGTCTGGTTGCTCTCAAAGATAAGTGGACGACTGCTTTCCTGGAACTTCTCTCTCACACACTGAATCTTTTTTTTTTCCCTGCATCCAATGTCTTCCTCCTTGTCTTTTCCCTTGTTTATAGAATCTTCTCCTCCAGAAGCTTTCTATGGAAGGACACATAAGACATAAATTGTCTAAAGCCTCCAGAACTTATAATTTCTTTATTCCATCTGTATCTAATTAATACTTTCAGCTGATGAGAAAAATATAAGCTGAAAATAATTTTTCCTCATAATTCTGAAAGCAAAGTACCACCGTCTTTCACCATCCAGTGTTGCTATTAAAAGTGTGGTACCATTCTGATTTCTATTCATCTTCCTGTGACTTGTTTTCATGTTTTCTTTTGTTTCATTTTATACTCCCACCACAAACATTTTAGGATCTTATTTTAATCTATAGTGTTCTTACATTTCAGAATGACAATGCTGGTAATCTTTTCTCATTCATTGTGCTAGATACCTGGTGGTCATTTAAGTTTGAAGACATGCATCCACCAGTCTAGAAAATTTTCTTGAGATATTTCTTTAATAACTTCCTTCATTCCTTTTTCTCGTTCTCTCTTGGTATCAGTTGTTTGTTGCCATAATAATGCTACCTAACAAACCTTCCTAAAACTCAGAGGTATAAACAATAACTACTCATATTTGTCCCTGAGTCTACCAATCAAAGCAGTACCACCCATCTTGGCTGGATTTGGCTAGCAGTTCTTTCGGGTATTGGTTGATCCTCACATATATTTGGGGTAGGCCAGCTGTTAATTGAATTTCAACAGTATCAGGTAGAACAGAGTCCTGTTCCATGAGTCTCATCCTCAAGTATGTTCTCATAATAATCACAGAAGTTTCAGATACCATATCCATGTACCAAAATATCAGTCTAGCCGATAACAGGTGCAATAAAAAAAGAAAACATATATCACACTGTACCCCATAAATATGTACAATTATGAGTCAACTAAAAATAGTAATAGAAGCAAAAAAAGAAATGTGTTTTTTAAGCCTCTGTTTTTGAGTTTTCTATAACATGGTTAACCAAATTAAGTCACATAACCAAGTCCAGAGTCAGTGGTGAAGGGCATGTATTCATGCATGTTATCACCACTGTTCAGATCTTGAGTATGCTGAATTGATTCTCTAACTTTCTTTTCTTTTCTATGTTCTATCACTTGGGTTTTTCTTTTTGTTTTTGTTGTTGATCTGCTTCTAGGAGCTTTTGCCAATGTTATCTTCAAGCTCCTCTGAATTTTTTTTTATGTTGGTTAAAAAAAAATTTAAGTTTCCAAAATACTTTCTTGTTACATGATCATTCATAGCATCTGTTGTTTTAAGTATACAATATCTCCTCTTATTACTCTAACGAAATTATCAGAGGTTTTAGAAGTATTCTCTTTGAATTGCCTCTGCTTCTTTCAGGGAGTGAAGGGGAAGTGCCACCCAACTTCCCCCAGCAAAGATATCTGGGTGATCTACAGGCTCATGTACTTTCAACCAAGCTGCATATTCTGCTTTGTATTTTACTCCCAGCTTCTTCAGTGCCAGGAACTTCCCAGTGTGAGTCTCTAAAGGGCTTGCTTCTCATCAGTGTCTCTTCTCCAGTAATCCTTCTTCCTTTTCACTTTCCACCTTCCAAAAATGTGTTAAGCTCTCTCATATGCTATCCCAATTTATCCTTATAGGCTAATAATACCTTTTAAAGGCCTCTACTACTATTTCAATAAGGAGTTTACATGGGCTATATCTAATGTGTTTAAATAAAAGCTCTCTCCATTTGGCTTTGGATACAGTGAGTTTTAAGTAACAACACAATAATAAAGCAGATATCTATCAAGGTTGGAAACACAAGGTCAAGCTCAAGATAAAGGTCGGGATGAGAGATATAAGTTGGAAAGCTGCTATACAGAATTGGTTTCTGTAACTCTCCAAAGAAATAACAAACAAAATATTGAGTAAAGGAAAAAGGTCCAAAGATACAATCTTTGGAAATGCTTCTAAACTAGGAGAAAGAAACTATCAAAGAGTCCAAAGAAGGAGCAATAATAATAATAATAAAAATAGAAGGGTAAGCAGGTTAGTATTAAGTCACAAAGATCATGGGAGAAAAAGATAGTCAATAATATCAAATATTGTTGAGAAACACAGGAAGATAAGAATATGGAGGAAATTCCATTTGTTAATTAAGAAGATAACGGTGAAGTTTAAGAGAGTTGTTTCAATAGCATATGAATGCAAAAGATACAGGAGTAGAAAGTAAAGCAGTATGTATTGGTGGTTTTTTTTTTAATCTGATGGTTAAAGTAAGATAAAAAGCCTGAGTTGAGTGAGAAGCAGGATTTAAACATATATAAATGTCAAGGAAAGTTTTTGGGGTTTTTTTGTTGTTTGTTGTTTAAGAAAAAAAATCTGAGTAAGAGGAAAGATTTGAGGATAAAATGAAAATGCAAAGTCAAGAAGAAAACTAAAGGATAATTAATAAAAGATCAGAGAAGGAAGACTGTGTGATCATGAGCACAGGTGCAGAGATTCATCTTAGTAAAGGAGAGGGCATTCTTACTCTGAGACAGCAATGCAGGGAGAAAGAATAAAAATAGAGTAGGAAAGAGACATGGGAGGGAATTCTGAAAAGCTCATACCCAAATGTCCTCAATCTCAGTTAAATAAGAAACCAGGTTATGCTGAGAGTGATTACAACAAGAATGAAATTTATGGAGAGCGGGAAAGGTTTGGAACAGCTGCTCTGGTAAATGTAATAAGGAGACTGGAGAAGGGGCAGGGTATGGGTGTGGTATTTATCCATTTACTTAAGCAACCGCAACAGCTGGAAAAGTCCAGATGTACCTATCATGAATTTTTGGGAACTAAACTGTAAACAAAATACAGACTTAGAAATGGCAAAATTTCTGGTTTTCTCAGTAGTGGCTATACTAGAGAGTTGTTCAGTAGGTGTGAGGTAAGTGGATCACATTGGATGATAAGAATAAAATACACCCAAATTAACAAAATTCTGAATTTTATTTAAGGGATTTCCTTTCCTATTTTACTCTCTAAAAATAAATAAATAGGAAACAATTTTAAAAAATAAATCTACACTCGAAGAGCTCTTTCAAAATTTATTCCTTGCTCAGACTAATCAAATGTTAATTCCAGGCTGATTAAGACTTCTAACTAAACTTCAAAGTTCTTTCTAAACTATGTCTAGCTCTTCAACCCCAATCTCGTTTCTCCAAACACTATTTCTCCACTACAATCTAAAATAGTTCACATTTCCATGCAAAGCAGTTCACAGTTGCAAATGCAAAGGCTGCTTCTTAGAATTTATTTCATCTCTACCAACCTGTGTTCAAAATTAGGTTACTTTTCGGATATCATTTGAAAAAGATATAACATTTACACAGCCACTCATGATCACTGTTCCCTTCACGCTCTCTGTAGCCAGTGGCAGCCACTTGATTCATCGACCTCTAAAGCACTGGCTCTCAACCAGAAAAAAATTTGCCTCTCAGGAGACACTTAGCGATGTCTAGAGATTTTTTTTGGCATCTAGTGTAATATAGGCCAGGGATGCTGCAATCCTACAATGCAAAAGGACAACCCCACCCCATCTGCAACAAAAAATTATCTGGTCCAAATGTCAATAGTCCCAAGGTTGAGAAATCCTGCTCAAAAGCTACTTCACTCATATTCTAAGACCTATGAATAGCTCAACAATCAAATAAAATCTGCCTTTGGCTCAAGCTCGCTCACTCTTCTGCTCTCTGACCTTCTGCGTTCCCAAGCAAGTGGTTTGTCTTGACCACTGACACTGTGACTGCCTTTCCCCCAACAATGCTATGATATACTGAGCCTCAGATCCTTAGCTCTCTCCTAACATCTGACACTTAAGACACCACTGCTGCCTCTGTGCAGTTCCAAAACTCCCCTGACTTGTTTCTCACCGGGGAAAATAAGAGGACTTTAATCCTTGTTTTCTGGACTTGAATCTTTACACACAGTCTGGTTTCCACCTGACTAATCTTAATCACCTATTGCTCCCTACATCCCAGGGTGACAATATGGTTTGACATTGTACATCAGAGCAGCTTTTAAAAGGCCTTCTCCTGTCTAACTCTGGAGTTCCAGCATTTCATCTCTTCTTTCTGCAGCCACCTAAGGGAATGTTACCTATCTCTAGAACAATTCACAGGTTTTAAGAGCTCATTACATGGTCACTGGAGGAATACATGAGCCAATAACCTGCAGGCTTGATTTACAAAGAACATGCATTTAGACTGGTTGAATTTTGGATCTTAGAGTCCTTTCATTCAGTCACCAAAATATTTACTGAAGTACAGTGCTAGACAAAGGGAGGTAACTTAAAAACCACACACCATGCTTCCCACCCATAAACAGTTAACAGCTTAGTATAGAAAAATCAGATATGTAAATATATAATTTGTAGTCAGACAGATTACAATCATATTATTCCTATTATATAACTTTAAAAATGATTTAAATGAAAGAAAAATCCTCAGAATTGACAAAAAATAATAGTTTCAAAATAAAAAGATGCTGGATGAGTGAATAAGCAAATGAACAAGCAGATGGATAAATGAGAAACCAAATATCAAAGTTTTTTTGAGTCTTAGGCAAGGTGGTACATCATGTAAATGAGAGCTTCATTATTCTACTACATCTCCTCCCCTTTCATCTTCCTAAAATGTCATTCTCACTATAAATGCTAATTGGTTTAGCATATATAACAAATTAATCTGGGTGGCAGAATAAATCTACAACACAACCTATGCTGAAAAAAATCTTTGCTTCTCAGTTTTGCAGATAATGAAGTCTTTAAACAGACCTAGCCCACAGTCTGTGCACAAACCAGGACTGATACTAGGCTAAAATACACCATGTAGCCTCTCCTGATGTTTACAGCCAGTGTCCATCTGATTGATTAGTGCTAGTGCCTTACCGGTTGTTAAACAGTTTTAATGTTATCCTTGACTAGTATATTCTCTCAATTTTAGAATAGCAGGCAGGGTTCCCAAGAAAAGATATCACAATTACATTACATTCATTCTCCCTTAAAGTATAAAAATGACAATTGCCAATTGAGCTGCACAAGTATCCACCTGGTGGGACTGATTGCCTCTGCATAACACCTTCGCAATCTGTCATGATGATTTATCACATTGCAGTTGCACCAAGATATAAAATGCTACAACTAAGATATTCCTCACAAGATACAGTCATACAGAGCTGGATTTGAACACAAGCTCCATTGGGTACTAAGTGATCTTGAGAGAGATGCTTAAGCTCTTCTAGGCTGAAGTATACAGGACTTTAACAGAATGCAATTGAGGAAAATTATATCAACCTTAGAGGTTTGTTGTGAGAAACGATAAGGGGATGACATATTTATAGAGACTAGCATATACTAAGTGCTCAATGAATACTAGCTTTCCTTTTTAGTCAAATCTGATATAAACTTATTGATCAAAACTTTATAACTTTCTTCTCATCTTTTTATAACTCTTTTTTATAACACTTTCCTCTCTTTTGCTTAATTTTCCTTAGCTCCTCTACCTTATCAATTCTTCATTCTTTCATTTATCCAAAGTTTCCAGAGTATGAACTTACCACTGCCTCGCTCAAAACATCTCCTATATATCTCTAGAATCCATAGTGAAAAGTCAAGTTTGTCTTCATCCTGAACAAGCTTGTTTGCCTTAAAGTGGGTTTTTCCCTCTTCATCACTAATAATTTTCCAGGAAAGGAAATTTTAAGGAAAGAGCATTGGCTTTTGAGTGAGGCAATCCTGGATTCCAAATCCAACTCTGTCACCTATCTAGTCAAGTTACATGGTCAAGTTATTAAACTTCTCTGGATCCCACTGTCTTGTAAACTAGCACATATATGGCAATGAGCACAGTGCCTAGCATATAGTAGGTGTTCTCAAAAATCATATTTAATAACTGTCATCACTGACATTGCTAACCAAAGCTATCTTCTCAGTCAACAATTACTCTCAAAGATATCATCCAAATCATATGCCATTAGCATGCACCCTGTTCTCCATTTATTCACTCATTTACTTACTCAACAAATCATTTTCTGAATGCCTTATATGTTCTAGGCATAAAATAATAACATGTGTACAACACTTTAAAAGATAACCAAGCCAAGGTTTCAGGCTTAAAGGAGCTCGGTCTCTAGTGGGAAGGAAAACATGTAAACAAATAATCACAATGCAGTATTCTAAGTGCTAAAAATAGAGATATGTACAAGGTTCCAGGGAAGCACTGAAGACAGAGATCAGGCAAAACTTCCCAAAAGAGATGACTGTGCCAGAGTTGAGTCTGGGGACATGAACAGGGCTTCACGAGCACACAAGAGAAAGATGGGTATTCCAGAGGAACAATATCAAGTACAGGAATCAGGTCTGGTTGGAGGATGCTATTATAAAGAAGGACTGGTAAAAAATAATTTTTTTAATTAAAATGAAGCAGGTAGGAAGAAGCCAAATGAAAAAAAGTCTCAAGTATATGAGTTTGAACTTTATTCATTTCTCTCTCACGCTCTCTCCCTCCCTCCCCTCCCCACCCCACCCACACACATTTTTGGAGATGAGGTCTTGTCATGTTGCCAGGGCTGATATCAAACTCCTGGGCTCAAGCTATCCTATCCTCCCCCCTCAGCCTCCCAAAGCACTGGGACCCACTGATACATTGCTAAGTCAAAAAGTAACATATTTTAGAGCCATTCCTACAATGGCAGAGGAGGGAATGGGTTGGAAGGACAGGTATGGGAAGTGGTGATTCTGAAAGTACCAAATGGTAAGGGCCTAAGGGGTCAAGCAGAGCTTTGGGTTTCTAGCTTAGATAAATGGTACACGGCAGTTCCCTATTACAAAGGGGTCATAAAAGTAGGGGAGCAGAACTTTAGGAAAAGATCACTAGTAATTTGCATTTCATATCTCCATTGAGAAGAAGATGTTCAACAGGACATTGAGAATAACAAGTCGAGAGTACAGGGAATAGGAATGAATTAGAGATATAAATTTAGGGTAGATTTTTGAGAGCAAAAAAATTTCTAACCAAGGAATATGCTTTTTAAAATAAATGAAATTGGCCGAGTTCGGTGGCTCAGTCTGTAATCCCACGCTTTGGGAGGCCGAGGTGAGTGGATTGCCTGAGCCCGTGGGTTCGAAACCCACCTGGGCAACTTGGCGAGACCTCATCTCTACAATAAATCAAAAATTAGCCGGGCATGGTAGCACGCGCCTGCAGTTCTGGTTACTTGGACAGCTGAGGCAGAAGGATCGCTGGAGCCCAGCAGGTCGAGGCTGCGGTGGCTGGGAGCGGCCACTGCACTCCAGTCTGGGCGACAGAGTGAGACTCCAACTCAAAAAAATAAAATAAAATAAAATAAATGAAATGAAATTCACTTAGACATCTCTTCCAACTTCAGATGAAAATATCACAAATTTAAAACATTAAATCACTATCTATTCCACATATATTAAAATTTAACATTTAAAAACATGGAAAGATGTTAATATATTTAATAAAAACAATAAACTCTTATCAAAGATAAGTAGTTTATATTTATTTGTCTATTACTTTTCTTAAGCAGTCTAGTAGCTAATATTATAAGGACAATTTCCTTACCTATTAAAGATATATTTCCAAAATAATATTTTCATGGCAAAAAAATCATAGAGAATGCTTCATCTTCTGAATAAACAAGTGTGCTTAATTTCCTGAGTAAACATTAGTCATACTTGACACTGAACAGACTACAAACTCACTGAAGGAGTTAAGAAATGCCTTAAATTCTCAAGAGCAATATACCTCACCCAGAGAATCTAGTCAAGAGCTTATTATAAAAAACCAAAATTTTAAATAACATCATGCATCCCTCTATTTAATAAATTATTTCAAAATCAGGTCACAATTGATAGACACACTATGTTGGGCAGACGGGAGAGAGCAGATAAGCAGGGAAAATTTCCTTTTCTCTACTGAAGCATGTCCACCAACTGTCATGTCTGGAAAACAGCCAAAATAAGCACTTTATCTGCAAAAAGAATGGGAGACTTGTGAGTAAAACGTGTGGTATATAAATGTGAGATGTAGAGAATTCTTTTAAGATTCGTATTTATGGATGTTTGGAAATAATGTTTCAAAGGCACAGATTAAAAGCACAAGTTTGCTTATGTAACAAGCTCTAAAAGCCAAAGGAAGAAACTCTTAAATCCCCATAGATAAGCTTTACCCTTTTCTTCTAGGCTGTGACCATTTATCCAAAGTAAGTTTTCCTTATCCACTTCCAAGACAGATAATCTGGCCTCATGGGTATTTAACTGAACTAGTCACACAAACTGCTTTGAGAAAACCATGGCCAAATCATGTCTCTTTCTCTTGGCCTTCCTTTCCTTATACTCCCTAACCCTCTGCTTCCTCTTTAGTCACAGAGCATTTTCTAGTTTCCTGGCTACAAGATTGATCAGCCAAAGCTGACAAAGCTAAGTTTCAGGGCAAAAACAGCTGAACTATAAAGGAAGAAAATCAGAGAGAAAAGAGGCAGGGAACCTAGAAATGTTAACAACTAAAGGGGAAATAGGAAAACCTTGAACTGCATCTGAATCAGTATAAACTTGTCTTGATTAATGTTCTCAATTCAGTTCTGGGACCACAGTAAACTAAGGGTCTGCAATTTTTTTAAATAGGTTTATCACTGATTTAAAATAAATACATGTTAAAAAATAACAATGGTAGAGTATGGATAACATTCACAGCCAATAACCAGGGAAAAGAGAAGGATAGGCACTCATTTTGAGTGACTTTACTATGAAAAACTCCCTGGCAATTATAATATTGCAACTAACACCACTGTCACCTTGGATAATGCATCTAGTCACACAATATTCTAGTTCTTTAAAGAAATGAGGGGAGCATAACAGAAAGTAAGTGGAAAAGGTAAGTCTTCTGGTCTGAATGTATTCTCTCAACAAGTCCACAAACAGTTGAAGACTGTTTCAAACATTTCCCCTCTCCCCCGACCACCACGTTTTTTTTTTGGAGTCAGGGTTTCACACTGTAACCCAGGCAGGAGGGCGGTGGCACTATCACAGCTCACCGAAGCTTCCACCCCTTGGATTCAAGTGATCCTCTCCTCAGCCCCCCGAGTAGCTGAGACTGCAGGTGCACAACATAATGCCCAGCTAATTTTTTAATTTTTTTGTAGAGATGGGGTCTTGTTATGTTGCCCAGGCTGGTCTTGAAGTCCGGGACTCAAAAGCGATCCTCCTACCTCAGCCTCTCAAAGTGCTGGGAATTCAGGCATGAGCCATCACACCCAGCCCATTTCCCTTTACAGAACAAGCAAGCAAGACTTCCAAAGAAGGATATATTAGACAGGGATCTTTTCCTCAACTTTTCATCAGAGAAATGATGGTAGTAATATGGACTAGATTGCTGATAAAATAGTAATATCTGTCAATTCCAAGACTCAAACATTTTGAAGGGGTTTTTAAGGGCAACAGGGAATAGATAGGATAAGAACTCTGCATGGTCCCCTGTTCTGCTGATGAACGTCACAAACTGTAGAGTTTAAGAACCATTTCTATGAAACTATTTCTACGAAAAATAAAACACCAAGACACAAATATTATGAAATACTATGAAAAGATCATATGTTATTAGAGGTGTTAATGATAAGAAAACAAGAAAAGTAGAAATCATGATCTCTTTAGATCCCTATGTTATCTTTCACTTTACGTATGTCATTTTTAAAATCAAGGCCTATTTTGTTCCCTTGTTAGGGAGTGAAACTAAAATTCTGGTAATCTGTCTATTGCGTTTGTCTTCCCAAATCCAGAGAAGGAGAGTAGCAACTGATCATACTGCTTACTGTTTATTTTTTTTCTTGAATTTGGCATGAAAATCTTAATGGTCTCTTAAAGTGCAGAATATAACTGCAATTAATTATTCCTTCAATGCTCCCAACTATTTTTTCCATTTTTTACAAATAATGATGGTATTTTACAGCTACAGCAAATGTTTACTAAAGTGCTTCCTGGTAGCTTCTTTGTTTAGATTTATTTCTAGGAATTAAAGATTCTAGGTAGTAATTTAAAGCCTGGGAAATCCCCAGTATGAATTACTTACTGTTCTAGTTCATTTGAAGCAATAATCATTTTTATAAGACCTGTGAAGATTTGCCATATTTTTAAATATACTTGGTCATTTTCCTGAAAATATTTTTGTGACATTTTAAACATCATAGTGGGAATATCATGGTAACAAGAAAAACCTACTTCCTGAAATCCTTATCTCTATCAAATTCTGCAAACTCCACTTCCTCAGTGAATAACAATTAACATCTCAGTGCTTTGATAATGTTTCCTGCATTATCATCATCTTACTAAAATTCTTGAGAATGCACTTCACTGACAATTATGATCAAGAAAGACATTCAGCTAAACCGAGCAAAAGAATACATAAAGACTTTCTGTCTCTCAGTCAAGCTAGAAGTCCACAACAATATACGTGAAAGAAAAAGCATTAAAAAATGCCAAGTGCTGGCCAACATATCCAATCATTATCATCTCTGCTCCAAAATGCAAGCAGAAACAGTATCCAGGAGAACTGCCACACAGGACTCAAGCTTTGGTCATAATCTCATGTTAGCTGAAGTTATTAATTGCCCAATTTTCTTCCAACCCAAAGAACAGAAAATGCTGACTTGGGAAATAATTACTACTATCATCATCATCATCATAGCAGACCAAAAAAAGAGCATTATGTTACTCTCCTCCTCCACTTCTTCTAGTCCCGATTCTTCTTTTCCTTCCTCCTCATTTCCCTTGTATGCCTGAATAATTCAGTCCCTAAAGCCATTAAGCAGCACACAGAAAGGTAGATGTTCATACCAGAGGAAAGAGGGAAGCCATAGGGGTCAACAGTAGAATGACAGAGTCTGAGCCAAGGTAGGAGGATGTCCACATGAGGGGCAGCCTAGTGTGGAGTGTCACAGCCTGAGTAAGAGGGCATCCCCACAGAGGACTGCTGTGGTATGAGAGGACTAGATAGAGCTCAAGAAGGGTGAAGAGGGTGTCCATGTGGTGGTAGAAGAGGGAAGCATCCTGGCAGGAAGTGTCAGAGTCCAAATAGGATGAGAAGGCATCCACATACAAGGGTGACCCAGTACAGGGGGGTTACAGCCAAAACAGGCTGAAAAGAGCATCCCCCATAGGCCAGCATAGGAAGTCAGAACCTGAAAAGAATGAGGCAATATCTACGCAGAAGACAGTCTAGTGTGGGTGTCTTCTGCGTAAGAGGGAAAGGGAGGACATTACCAGAGGGAAGGGGATGGTAGTGGAGAGGACTGGTTGCACACAGAGTATTTATTAAGAAAACGAGAAGAGTAGAAATGTATATGTACAAAGATAACAGAAGCCAGGCTGGAGAAGAACAAAGGAAGTGATAATAAGCTCTTGTTTTCAATATATAGTGAGTATATATGTGTATGTGAGTACATTCACTCCCTGGCTGAGAGGATCTGGGAGAGGTGACACCCCAAAAAGCTTCTGCACACCAGGTAGCCAAATCTTAGCTTCTAATGACTATTTTCCAATGAAAGGAACCATGCCACTTAGAGAAATGGCTATTTCAGGACTAGAGCAAAGAAAGATGACTAGTCCTAGAACATTTTATAATGCCAAAAGCTGGAAATGCTCAAAGAAGACAGCCTAAAAGGGATCCTACTAAGTCTGGTATAATTTAAGCATCAAAATTAATAATGACGAAATGTATTATAACCAACACAATAAAATAGTAAACCATGAGTCCATACTAATATAAATAAATAAATAAAAGAAAAATAAATGAGGAATGGGATATTTACAAAGTTTAAATGTACCTCCCCAACAAAATAGTTATTACAGAGGGGAAAAAATTGTATACATAGAAGCTAAACGGCAAAAGCAAGTGATTAAAGTAGACATTCTCAGCATGTCAGCTGCTACCTGACAGAATGCAATGAAAAGAACATTATCATCCCTCTCTGACACCCCTGCCAAAGATGCATAACCTGAATCTAATCATGAAAAAACACCAGGTAAAACCAAATTGAGGAACAATTTACAAAATAACTGGTTTACAGTCTTCAAAAACTGTCAAGATCATAAAAGCCAAAAACAGACTGAGAAACTGTTCCATACTGAAGACAAGTAAGGAGGCATGACAACTAAATGCATGTATGGCTTTGAATTGGAGTCCAATGAAGGCTATTATCAGGACAACTGGCAAAACTTGAATGGGGCCTGAGAAACAGATTATCGCAATGTGGCAAAATTAATTTTCTGATTTTAGTGACTGTATCATGGCTATCTAGTAGAATGTCCTTATTTGTAGGAAATATAAACTAAAAAATATTCTGGGGTAACCAGATTGACAACTTACTTTCAAATAGCTAAGGGGAAAAAAAGTTATTTGAAATATACTTACTATATATCTCGTTTTTCCATAATATGTGATTATTTCAAAACAAATTTTAATTTTAAAGATAAAAATATTTGAGATCACAGAGTTCTATCTCCTACCATGACAGAATTGCTTAAACCTGACTCACGGTCAAACTTTGCTCATATACTGATGCAGAATGGGAAATGGGAGCCAAATGATGACACCAGACTAACCAACAGAAAAAGTGATTTTGTGAGTTTTTGTGCTCTAGTAAAGTAAGATACTACTATATAGTTAGCTCTATCTCATGTGTGTAATTTTTGTAAGGTCCTAGAAAAAAGAGTCTATTTTCTATACTCCAAAGCACCATCACCATGCTGAATACACAGTATATACTCTTAAAATATATGTCAGCTAATAATGCTTAAAAATAGAAAAAATATTAATGGTGAGCTCACTAGGCAACTGAAAGGATTACACCACTGCACATACAACCTCGGTGGAACAAATCTTTTTCTGTTCAAATTATCTTTGTGAGGAATGTAGAAAATAAGAAAACAAATGCTAAATCTTTGCTGAACAGTACCAATCCTAAAAACAGGCAGAAAAAGACAATCTCTTACCTCAATGGCCTCAATGGCCTGTCTTGATGTCTACAGTTACACCATTAAAGATTTAGGTTAAGACAATGTAGATAAAGAAATGACCTATTACAATGTAAATATTCCACAGCTTCCCATTCAAATACAGATATTCAAGAAAAAATGTACAATTACAATTCATAGTCATGAATGTGTTCACAATAATAATAACAAAAATAAGCATTTTTGTTCCTTCCTATGTGACAGGAATTATAGATATTTTATATAAACTATCTTTAATCCTGACAGCTATACAAAATAGATATTACCATCCCCACTTTATACATAAGGAGACTGAAGCTAAAAGAAGTTAAATAACTTGCCCAGGGACAAACGTTCATTCTGTAGCAGAGTTTGCATTCAAACTCAAGACAGATTTTTCCACATATTCTGCTACTTTTTTCACTTACATCATCTACTATTCTAAAAAATGGGGATCTATGGCATGAGAGAATGAAATGCAATACAGAACATTTTCTTATGAGTACAGGGTAACACTGGATAAAAGTTCTAGGTTTCAGGTAAAAAACAAAAAACAAAAAATGCCTCAGAAGCAAAGAAAGGGAGAAAGGCTAAGCACAGAAGGAGGGGATGAGAAAATTCTAAGGACAAATGACCCGGTTCCCCAGTTTTTCTACAGAGTCTAACACTAGAGTTAACAAAGTCCTTGAGTTAATAATAATGAGCTCAGTTAAAAACTACGGGCTCAGATTTATTGGCTTGAAAGAAACAGATGATAAATTTCATCAAATGAGGACTATGGTATACATCGTATTTTCCTTCTTTGTATGAGAGAGAAGACATGAGGAGAAATAAATCCCACCCATCTGGAGACGTAGGATGGACAAGTTATTAACATACCTTTGAAATCAACAGAAGTCAGATAATACCAAGCACTAAAGAAATTTTGAGTAAAACAATTCCACATTGTTTTATAGTGAAGATGACTGACAATGAAATATTTTTGAAACATCTTTAACTAGCTAACTTATTTTAACACTCAACTCAGCTTACTGTTCATGTGCTATCAAGAAAGAAATTCAAAGCAAAATACAGCTAATAATGTGAAACTGTATGATAAAAACAAAAATAATTGAGAATACGAACTAAAATATTCTGTGATACAATTTTGTAAAAAATGTACTTTCTATTTACATACTGGAAATATATTGGTATATAGCACAATAGAAGAAGAGCTGGCTGGGCTTGGTGGCTCAGCCTGTAATCCCAGCATTTTGGGAGGCCAAGGCATGTAGATTGCCTGAACCCAAGGGTTTAAGACCAGCCCAGGCAACTTGGCGAGATCTCATCTCTATAATAAAAAATTAGCCAGGCATGGTAGTGCACACCTGTAGTTCCAGTTACTTGGAAGGGTGAGGCAGAAGGATCACTGGAGCCCAGCAGGTCAACGCTGGGGTGCCCATGAGCATGCCACTGCACACTAGCCTGAGCGACAAAGACTCCAACTCAAAAAAAAAAAAAATACCTGCACATGTATGTTTATCGCAGCATTGTTCACAATAGCAAAAACATGGGACCAACCATGCTGCCCATTAAAAGGACTGTGTTAAAAAATGTAGTACATATACACAATGGAATATTACGCAGCCATAAAGAACAAAATCATGAACTTCGCAGCAACCTGGATGGACTTAGAGTCTATAATACTGAGTGATCTTTCACGGAAACAAAGAACTGAGTATCACATGTTCTCACTCACAAGTGGACCTTGAACAACTATCATAAGATTTATAAGAAAAGGACTGACAGTAGCGGAAAACTGTAGAGGGTTGGGGGGACTAGGAGGTGGGATTGACAGTAGTGGGAATCTGTCTGGGGAAAGGGTGGGGCACACCTCATCAACAAGGGTACCTGCATAATGAATATTTGTATACCTAACCCTGAATTGTATCCTACAATTTTAAAATAAAAAATTTAAAATTTTTTTTAAAAAGAATAAAAGAAAGTAGATGTGAAAAAATAAATAAATCTGGGATAAGAAATACCTGAATTTAAATACCCAGATCCATTACAAACTAGTTTCGTAACTTTGGGCAAGTTATTCCATTTTTCTTATTGTTTACCCTATAAATAAAAACAGGATTAGTAATAAAGACCTTGCAAAACTGTTGTGAAGGCTGGATATAAAGCATGTAATGCAGTTAGCATAATATCTGAGACAGCAATAATACTAGCAATTTCACTTCTAGAACATGTATCCTGAGAATGTACTTTACGGAAGAGGTAGTTTGTATGACAATGTTCATAACATTATCCATCATAATAAATAAGTCAAAAATCATCTATCTAGTATTAAGGGAAAGGTTAAGTAGCAACAGCATATACACCAGATTAGTGGTTCTCAAACTTTAGTGCACATAACTACCTAGAGAGTTTTGTAAAATGCATATTCCCAGGCCTTATATTCAGAAATTCTTAGAATACTCAGAAATACTCAGAAATCCTGGGGTGGGACCAGGAAATGATATGTGTAACAGATAGCCATAGTGTTTCTGATGCAGGAGGTCTATTATGTATTATGGAATACTATGAAGTAATCAAAAATGATAATTATTAAATAGTTAGGAAGACTTTGTTGTAACATTGAAAAATTTTATGATCTACCATTAAGTGAAAAATTCAGGAATGAAACTTGTATGCTTTATCTCGTAACTACATTAAACATACTTAGAAAAAAAGTTGTCTTTAGCAATAAGATTAGAAGTGACTCTTTTATCTTTTACTCAAATGTTTGAAATACAGTCATATTATTATCATAAATGAATAATTAATACATTAAATATTTTGTTTAAATCAATGGATCCTCAGGACCTTCAGAATAAAGTTCAAACTCCTTAAGGCAGCACACAAAGTCGTTCGATCTCTAGATTCAACCTCTTGTCCATGCTGCATATCAAGCTATATATAAAACCCTAAATTATATTCTACATTTCACACACTGTTATTGAATATACTGTGCCTGAAATTCCCTTCCTACAACTTGTCAGTCTGGAAGATTCCTACTCATTCTACAAGATTTAATATCACCTCCTCTCTGCAGTTTCCTTCCTCCAGATACCTCCTTCTTTCTCCTAGTGTTCCTATAACATTGTTTTATACTTATATACCTATATTCATCACACTGCATTTTATCTTTTTGTTTACATACCTGCCCTATTATTTTACAAGTACTGGGGTAGGCAGAAATGATCTATTCAATTTGGGAATCCATAAGGTACTCAACAAATACCTGTCTAAAAAAAAAGTGATTATTCTTTGTTATCACTGTGCTAGCTATCAGTTCCCTATAAATTCCTGACCAATCTGTTGGTTAGCTGGATGGTTTCTGATTTGTTGATGAATGAGTTTTGTCTAAGCACATCCTAATAAACGGCATAAAACAAATCAGTGAAAAAAATTAAGAAATCGTTTAGTCACTGTTTGTAAATCTTCACTTTCTCTGATTATGTCTTAAAATTGTGTTTGATCATGTCAACCTTCAGAATGACAGACTATTCTGGTCAATAACTAAAGCAAGCCAACAGGAAGTCACTCTGTTCTGAGATATATACCCCACTGTTGGAGTTTACCAAGCCAGAGAATGTCCCTGCAGAATTCTTGCTGCTTCCCCCAAAAACACTCCCACTCATTTCCATGTCTCTACACTAACAGGAAAATATCTCCACAAAAGAGATAATTCTGTAAGTAAATATGGAAGCTTTTTAGTATATTCATAACACTAAACACTGTATTTAGCTTATTTGTGTGACATATAAGACATTTCAAATGCAGATTAGTAACTAGAGATGCCAACAAGAACCCAAAATGGCTAATAGTAATTCTGGCAAAAAAAAGAAAACTTAAGGTGAAAGAATGTTAATTGGGATCCAGGTATCCAGGTATCACAACTTCAAAAGCTTCCTTGTAAAGTGAAACATTAGTTTAAGGAACAACCTAGACACTGAATCCAATTTGCAACATAAAATTTTTATTTAATAAAAAGAAATGCATTTTAAAAAGTTGAATCTTAAGCCACATTAACTATTAAAGTTGTTATGCAATTTTATTCCATACCTGTGTTGCCTGTGATCACATAATAAACGTATACAGGCATACTTCATTTTATCGCACTTGGCTTTACTACGCCTTGCAGATATTGCACTTCTTACAAATTGACGATTTATGGCAACCATGTGTCCAACAAGTCCATCAGCACCATTTTTCCAACAGCAAGTATTCAGTTCATGTTTCTTTGTCACATTTTGGTAATTCTCAAATTATTTCAAATGTTTGCATTATCATTATATCTGTTGTGGCTATCTGTGAATCGATAATGCTGAATATAATCTGACTGTCCCACTGACTATACATTCCCTATTCCCTGCGACATAACAATATTGAAATTAGGCCAATTAATAACCCTACAACATGCTCTAAGTATTCAAATAAAAGGAAGAGTCATATGTCTCTCACTTTAAATCAAAAGCTAGAAATGATTAAACTTCATGAGGAAGGTATGTCAAAATCCAAGCTAGGCCCAAAGTCTAGATAGGTTGAAAGTTTAGACAGGCTGACAGCTAGGCAGGTTTCTTGTACTGGACAGTTAGCCAAGCTGTGAATGCAAAAGAAAAGTTCATGAAGGAAATTAAGCATGCTACTCCACTGAACACATGAATGATAAAGAAGCAAAACAGTCTTATAGATGGACATGGAGAAAATTTGAGTGAACTGGATAGAAGATCAAACCAGGCACACAACATGCCCTTAAACCAAAGCCCAACCCAAAAACAGGCCTCAGCTCTCTCCAACTCTGTAAGGCTTAAAGAGGTGAGAAAGCTGCAGAAGAAATGTCTGAAGCTAACAGAAGTTTATGAGGTTTAAGGAAAAAAGTCACCTCCAGAAAAGTGCAAGGTGAAGCAGCAAGTGCTGAAGAATGTGCAGCACACTCTCCAGAAGATCTAGCTAAGATAATTAATGAAGGTGGCTACACTGACCAAAAGATTTTCAATGTAGGTGGTACAGCTTTCTATTGGAAGAAGATGCCTTCAGGACTTTCATAGTTAAAGAGGATAAGTCAATGTCCAGCTTCAAACCTTCAAAGGACAGGCTGACTCTCTTGCTAGTTTCTAATGCAGCTGGTGGCTTTAAGTTGAAGCCAATGCTCATTCACCATTCTGAAAATTCCAGGGCCTTAAGAATTATGCTAAATCTACTCTGCCTATGCTCTATCAATGGAAAAACAAAGCCTGGATGACAGCACATCTGTTTACACCATGGTTTACTGAATATTTTAAGCCAACTGTTGAGAGATATTGATCAGAAAAAAAGATTCCTTTCCAAGTAGTAATGTTCATTGACAATGCACCTAGTCACCCAAGAGCTCTGACAGAGATGTAGAAGATTAATGTTGTTTTCATGCCTGCAAAACAAAACCTCCATCCTGCAGCCCAGGAATCAAGGAGTAATTTTCATTTTCAAGCCTTATTATTTAAAAAATAAGGCCAGGCACAGTGGCTCATGCCTGTAATTCCAACATTTTAGAGATAAAGGTAGGAGGATCATTTGAGGCCATGAATTCAAGACCAGCTTGGGCAACATAGCAAAGCCCTGTCTCTACTAAATTTTTTGTTTTAATTAGCTGGGCTTGGTGGCCCATGCATGCAGTCCTAGTTACTCTGGAGGCTGAGGTGTAAGGATCACTAGAGCCCAGGAATTCCAGGGTGCAATGAGATATGAGCCTGCCACTGTCCTCCAGTCTAGGCAACAGAGTGAGATCCTGTCTCTAAAATAAAAATAAATACATTTCATAAGGCTACAGATGCCTCAGACAGTGATTCCTCTGATGGACCTAGGCAAAGTAAACTGAATACCTTCCAGAAAGAATTTACCATTCTAGATGCCCTTAAGAACGTTTGTGATCCATGAAAGGAGGTCAAAATATAACATTAACAGGAATTTGAAAGGAGTTGATTCCAGCCCTCATAGATGACTTTGAAGACTTCAAGACTTCAGTAGAGGAAGCAATTGCAGATGTGGTAGAAATGGCAAGAGAATGAGAATTAGAAGTGGAGCCTGAAGATGGGACTGACTGGGTGCAATCTCATATTAAAGCGTGAATAGGTGAGAAGTTGCTTCTTATGAATGAGCAAAGAAAGTGGTTCCTTGAATGGAATCTACTCCTGGTGAAGATGCTGTAAACACTGTTGAAGTGACAAAGGATTTAGAATATGACATAAAGCTTATAAAGCAGTGGCAGGGTTTGAGAGGACTGAGTCCAACTTGAACTGTGGGTAAAATGCGATCAAACAGCATCCTATGCAACAGAGAAATCTTTCATGAAAGGAAGAGTCAACTAATGTGGCAAACTGTATTGTTGTTACTTTAAGAAATTGTCACAGTCACTCAACCTTTAGCAACTACCACTCTAATCAGTTGGCAATCAACATTGAGAGAAGTTCTTCTATCAGCAAAAGATTTCAACTTGCTGAAGGCTCAAAGGATCATTAGCATTTTCAGCAATATTTTTAAACTATGTACATTGTCTTGTTAGACATAATGCTACTGTACACTTAATAACACACATTACAGTATAAACATAACTTTTATATGCACCAGAAAACAAAAAAAAGTGGGGTTTTTTTGTGGGTTTTTTTTTTGACTTGGAGTCTCACTCCGTTGCCCAGGCTGGAGTGCAGTGGCACACTCACAGTCACCCCAGCGTCGACCTGCTGGGCTCCAGCGATCCTTCCACCTCAGCCTTCCAAGTAGCTGGAACTATAGGTACATGCAACCACACCCGGCTACTTTTTGATTTTTATTGTAGAGATGAGGTCTCGCCAATTTTCCCAGGCTGGTCTCCAACCCACAGGCTCAGACAATTCACTCACCTCAGCCTCTCAAAGTGCTGGAATTACAGGCTGAGTCGCCAAGCCCGGCCATGACTCTCTTAAATGCAGTGGTTTAGAAACCGTATTCACAATAGTTCTAAGTTATGCCTGTACATCTAAGGAATAAATTCTGACACAGGCAAATAATGTACCATACTTTTATATCCAAAAAGGGTGCAATTAATCCAATACAAGGTTCTAGGGACTAAATTAGTAGCAAAAAGAAAAGGCTTTTCTCTTCATAAATAACTCAAAAACAACAGACGCTGGAGAGAATCCAGGGAAAAAGGAACACTTCTACACTGCTGGTAGGAGTGTAAACTAGCACAACCTCTGTGGAAAACAGGGTGGCGATTCCTAGAAAATCTAAAAATTGACCTTCCATATGACCCAGCAATCCCTCTTCTGGAAATATACCCAGAGAAACTCAAATCACTCTATAAAAAAGATATCTGCACACACATGTTTATTGCAGGACTATTCACAATAGCAAAAACATGGAACCAACCATGCTGCCCATTGAAAGAGGACTGGACCAAAAAAAAAAATGTGGTTTATATGCATTTTGGAATATTACACAGTCATAAGGAAGGACAAAATTATGAACTTCACAGCATCCTGGATGGACTAAGAGTCTATAATACTGAGTGATCTATCACAGAAACAAAGTACTGAGTACCACATGTTCTCACTCATAAGTGGACCCTGAACAATTAACATAATACTATTAAAAAGGGATTGGCAGTAGCAGGACATTGCCAGCGGGGGTGGGGGGGACCACACACATTTCATCAGTAAGTGTACCTGATCTCAAACCAGGTGAACTGGGGACCAAAGTCAGGCCCAAACTTTATCTGTACAATGATCATTTGTCTACCTAATCCTGAATTGTACCCCACATCTTTAAAATAAATTTTTTTTAATTTTTTTAGTTCGAGTCTCACTCTGTCACCCAGACTAGAGTGCAGTGGCCACTTCCGGCCATCACAGCCTCGGCCTGCTGGGCTCCGGCGATCCTTCTGCCTCAGCCTTCTGAGTAGCCAGAATTACAGGCATGCGCTACCATGCCTGGCTGATTTTTTTATTTATTGTAGAGATGAGGTCTCACTGCCCAGGCAGGTCTCGAACCCACGGGCTCAGGCAATTCACTCACCTCAGCCTCCCAAAGGCACGGGATTACAGGCTGAGCCACCGAGCCCGGCAATAAAATAATTTTTTTTAAGGCTTTTCTATCACTAGCCATATACTATCTCATTTCTCATATCTTTAATCAGCCTTTAAGAAGGATTATCACCTTTATCCAACTCTCTCTTACAAACCTGGCAAAATCCACACCATTAGTTCTGCCACAAGAGTGCCATACTTTACTACTGAGGTCTAATGTTTTGTTGCCTGCTTAAATAAAAATGCTAAAAGAGCATCCATTTCCTAAAAGCTCTATATCAATCAATTACAACTTCACTATGAAATAGCTGTCATCTCCCACATATAGTTTTTGATGGTGGGGTACAGCTAGGTAAGCTATAAAGACACTGGGTCCATGAGGTTAGGGGAAAATTAATATTGAGGTAAGCGGGAATCTACAGATGACAAAAGCTGGCACAAAAACTAGAGCCAGGATGAACTTGTAGTAATTAGAAAAGAGAAGAGACTTTTTTCTAGAAACAGAGATTTGGGTGAAGAAGGCTAAAGACAATGTGGTGTGGAGAACAGAAATATCAAGTAGGTAGCAGGAAACGAGATTGGCTGTTTATGCCTACAATCCATCAGTCAAGATTTGAGCCAATTTGATAAAAGAGTGGTAATAAGTCAAAGCAGTTGACTAAAAGTAAACCACTTCAAATAAAGCTACTCTCATAACACAATAGAATCCAAATAGCTCTACAGCACAATTGAATCAAAGTTCCATTTTACAGCTAGATCCATGAAGACATGCCACTTAATAAGATAGCACTATTCATAAGAAACAGATTCAAGTTAGACACAGTGGTTCATATCTATAATCACAGCATTTTGGGAAGCCAAGGTGGGAGGAGCACTTGAGTCAGGAGTTCAAGATCAGCCTGAACAACATAGCAAGACCCTGCCTCTACCAAAAAATTAAAAATTAGCTTGGCATGGTGGCGTGTGCCTGTAGTCCTAGCCACTTGGAGTCTGAGTCAGGAAGATCCTTTGAGTCCAGGAGTTCAAGGCTGCAGTGAGCTATGACTGCACCACTGCACTTCAGCCTGGCGACAGAGTAAGGCCCTGTCTCTAAAAAAAAAAAAAACCAGATTCAGAAATGAACACTCACTGGACACTGTAGTAGAGGAAACCTAATGCTTCAGTCTGTTTTGTGTTGCTATAACAGAATACCTGAGACTGGGTAATTTACAAACAATATACATTTGTTTAGTTCACAGTTCTGGAGGCTGGGAAGTACAAAGACATGACACCAGCATCTCAGCATTTGGTGAAGGCTTTCTAGCTGCATCATCCCATGGGAGAAGGCAGAAGAGCAATCAAGCATTTGAAACAGAGAGAGGCAATTGTGCTAAACTCATCCTTTTGTGAGGAGCCTCCTGTGATAACTAACCCACTCCCATGATAATAGCATTAATTCATTCATTCATGTGACCAGAGCCTTGATGACCTAATAACTTCTTAAACGTCTCATCCCCTAATACTGTCACAATGACAATTAAATTTCTTTCTTTTTTTTTTTAGTTGGAGTCTCACCCTGTCGCCCAGGCTGGAGTGCAGTGGCCACCCCAGCATCAACCTGCTAGGCTTTGGCAATTCATCCACCTCAGCCTTCCAAGTAGCCGGAATTACAGGTGCGCACTACCATGCCCAGCTAATCTTTTATTTAATGTAGAGATGAGGTCTCACCATGTTGCCCAGGCTGGTCTCGAACCCACAGGCTCAGGCAATCCACTTGTTTCCCAAAGTGCTGGGATTACAGGCCTAGCCACCAAGCCTGGATGACAATTAAATTTCAATGCGAGTTTTAGAGAAACCACAGCACTGTGGAAAGCAAAAAAATGTATCATTTGACCATATTTTTTGAGCCATTCTCAAAAATCAGTTTCAAGTCTCATCCAGATTTTACACAAATGTAAAATTCACTTGCTATACTACTGACACAAAAGAAGAAAACTGTAATCTAAGAGTTTCTAGATCTATAACATAGAGGAAAATTCACGAGGTTTTCAACTGGCATTGTGCCTCTGCTTGCCTATATGGTTCACATTACCATGTCATTACATACATGAGAAAAAACTGGAAGATGGATGAGTCTTCTGCTTAAGTTCCTGCTTTTCAAAATTGACATATTTTCTCATATCAACAAATAATGAGTAATCAAAACTCAAAGCTCATCACATTTTAATTAACTAAAACCATTCTGTAAGATGTTCAAAATGGAAACCCAAGATATCCTGAAATTTTCAGGTTCTATAGGTTGAAATTAGTCTTTTCTAACCCTTGATTTACAGCATAGTAATCTTCCATTTCTAGTTGAATACTTAGGAAAAATGTTCTACAAAAGGTTCCTTAAAAGAATTTTCCAAAGTTACCTCAACATTATTTCATTATATAATTGAACTAATCAAATTGTTGTCTGTCATATGAAAGGTTAAGTTAAGGCCAGCAAAGGCACTGCTAAATATGATATGCTTCTGTCCCAATGTCAGTGAAGATTTGCTCCACCCTTTGTCAGTATTAAGAAATCACTGAGATACACAAGAAACTGTGCAGTGTAACAATGGACATTTGAATAGTAGTCACTGGCCGGTTGTCCTGGTTCACTGCTACACATCATCCTCACTGTTTTGAAGAGGGAGCCGAAGCCCCTGCTTGTGGAGAAAGAGGTCAATACCAAAATTCCCTCTCCTTTCTCCTGACTCCCCACCATGCAGCTGGCACTGTTCACTCTGGCAGACACAGTTCTCTGAACATAATGGTGCAATCACCACTTCAAACATCATTACTATCTAAAATAGATAACCCACTTGCAACTTGACTATTTTTACAGATATAACATTTCCATGGAGCTTTACTGCTCTATTTGTGATTTATTCCATTTAGCCAATGCAGTTTCCCTGAAAGTAAGTTTCTTATATCAGAGTTCCAATAACCACAACTGTCCAAATTAGTTGCCTCTTAGCTCCTTGTACGCATCACCAAAACTTCATGAGCTGAATTCTAAATCTAAGAAATTATAAGCCTCTGGCTATTATAAGCCTTTCGAGTGCAAGTGGATTGCCTGAGCCCGCGGGTTCGAGACCCACCCGGGCAACTTGGCAAGACCTTGTCTCTACAATAAAGAAATCAAAAATTAGCCAGGCATGGTAGCATGCACCTGTAGTTCCGGCAACTTGGAAGGCTGAGGCGGAAGGATTGCCGGAGCCCAGCAGATCAGGGATGCGGTGGTGAGGATCGTGCCACAGCACTCCAGTCTGGGCGACAGAGTGAGACTCCAACTCAAAAAAAAGATAAAAGAAAAAAGAAATCAGTTGCATTTTTAAAAAAAGAAAGAAATATATGTTAAATAAAGTGAAATTACACATATAATCTGGAGGAATAACAGGAAAAAGGTGATTCAATTTGAGTACTCTGACAAGTTCAGATTTCTTAAAGGATGAAAAGTGATTTGGTCAGGAGCATAACAAACAAAAAAGAGAGATATAACCTGTTCAGGAAAAATGCTAATGCCCCTTTTAGCTAAGTTTGAAAAAAAAGAAGGAAAGTATAACTGTTCACCATTGTAAGCTCTGACAGAGTAAAAAGGAAAACTGTGGATAGTTTCAGACCACAAAAGAATTTTCTGTGATATCCAACCATACCAAGAAACTGATTCTTCCCAACTTCTATTTTGTTTCTATCAACCCTATTAAAATCCACTTTCCAACAAGAAAGGATAAACAAATAATTTCAGGAGATTACTGAAGCTCCAAACAGACAGATGACAAGGGACACTTAGCCGCTTTAAATGAATATAAAGTATCCAGACCTGGAAGAATTAGACACATGAGGGCAGAAGAAATTTTCAACAACGCTAGGAATTATCAATGGCCCACTACCAGAAATAAGCCATAATAAAGTAGCCTGATTTGGTGGAATTTATAGACTTACTACTAAAGGGACAGATAAAAGGAAAGCCATTAACAGTGCAAATTTAGAGAGACAATGGATAAAATACCTCACAATATTTTACGAGGTGCAATGGAGAGAAGTAACGGAGAGTTCTATTACAAGCCCCCAGTGCTGGTGGAAATACCATGCATAAAGATTGCTACTTTTAAATTTATACTAAGCAGAAGAGAGGTTCTTTAGGGATAGATCATGATGTGTCAAATTCCAGTTGTAGAAAACATGCTTATTAAATCTTCAGATAATGCAGAAGAGAGAAGTTAACATACTGAAAAACAACACGAGAGTCAAAAAGACCTAGATAAATTAATTAGAAAAATAAAATCAGACCAAAATTTAAGAATGTTTAGATTAAATTATTATTGCCAGGCACAGTGGCTTATGCCTGTAATCCCAGCACTTTGGGAGGCAAGAGGATTGTCTGAGCCCACAGGTTCAGGACCAGCCTGGGCAACATGGTGAGAACTCATCTCTACAATAATTTTTTTAAAAAATTAGACAGGCGTGGAGGCACACACCTGTAGTTCCAGCTACTTGGAAGGCTAAAGCAGAAGGATCACCTAAACCTAGCAGGTCAAGGCTGAAGTGGCTATGAGTGTGCCACTGCACTCCAGTATGGGTGACAGTGAAACTACCACTCAAAAAAATTTATTATTCATAGTAATAAGTGTTCAGATTGGACCATCTAAATTAGCCATATGCCTTAAAATGTTGTGAATAAAATAGATTCACGCCTATAGTCCCAAGCACTTTGGAAGGACTGCTTGAGTCCAGGAGTTTGAGACTAGCCTAGTGAACACAGTGAGACCTCTTCTCTAAAACAAAAAAAAAAATCAAAAAATTAGTCAGGCACAGTGGTGCATGCCTGTATAGTCCCAGCTAGTCGGGAAGCTGAGGCAGAAAGATTATCTGAGCCCAAGAGGTTGAGGCTGTGGTGAGCCGTGATTATGTCACTACACTCCAGCCTGGACGACAAAGTGAGACACCAACTCAAAAAATATATATCAATTAAATAAAATAGGATATAGTAAAGCAAACTTAAATCACAAAATTTCAAATCTTTGTCATTACTAATTACATATCCTTGGGCAAGTTCTTAATCTTCCCATCTTTTTGGGCCTTCATCTGTGAAATGTTGGATGGAACTCTTAAGTTTAATATAAAAAATGAATGAGATGATACACGTAAGCATCCAGCATAGGGTCTGACACAAATATTATACAACACAAGTAATAAAGCAAGTGGGAAGAAAGAGCCAAACCAATTCCACAATTCATTCCAAAATATTAAGAAATTTCAAAGTGGCATTATGTTTGATGGGGGAGGCGCATTTCCTATTATCCTGTAAATAAATTTCTGATGACAATCATTTGTGAAACAAAGTGATGACTAAAAAAATGTGCCTTCTTAGGAGATTCGTTTTATGCAGAGGATCACCCAAAGAATACAATTTCGAGTCTCATTTTCTTCAAAGTCACTCTTTATCCAGCATGAGACAGATAAATGTAAGTTCAAAAGTTACTGGTTTTTTGTGTGATTTTTACAACTTGGTTCAAATTACTCTAATGAACACACTTTTTTAGTGTTACTGTTTTCTATATACATTCTTGGTTGTAGAGCTTCTACTACCTCCTCTGACAAAAGCAGCAAAGGAGAAAGCCTTTCATTAAAGATGTACACTATGGATCACAAGTTTGATATTTTAGTGTTTACTAACATTAAGTAGTTGGTATCTTATTCCTGAAATCTGACATCTATTCTTTTTTTTAAATAACACAACTGGGAAAGGAGTATTTAAAAGCTGCTTGCCTTTGATTTATCACAAGTCTTTTTAAAATAGGATTTATCACAATACAATTAACTGAAGTTCTCACTGTTCTCAAATAATTCTTTAGTGTTTTTCCAAAGAAACTGTTTATCTTGAGAAATGTCTTTCAGCATACAGGTTTCTAGTCATAACAATTTTCGTAACTGGTGTATCCACGGGCAGATATTTTTATTTTACCTGGGGCTTAAAACTGTAACTAGATGAACTACTTTTATATCAATTACCTCTGACTAACGACAATTATTAGAGCTGTAACCTGAAATGTGCACACACTGTCTACTTGTTTTTGAAAGAATCTTCTCTAAGACCTACTGAAAGCAATGTCCCATAAATATACATTGTTCTGAAGTGAAATATCATCCCAACAAAAAGTCAGTCAACGAGCAAACAGAAAAACACACGGGCTTCTTAAAATCCCATCGTCTATTTTTCAACTCAGTTCGTGTCACTGTAAAAGAAACTTTCCATGTTCCCTATTAGCCGGGACTGTGCTTAATTGCACTGCCCGACCGCCAACAACGTACGGAACTTGGGCAAAGCACACCGTGTCATCATCACCCCAAAGTCTGCCCTGAGCACCGGCCAAGAGGAGCACCGAACAGCCTTTAGAAGCCAGGGACGTCGCTTGGGCTTTTACATTTTTCACAAGTACAGCTGGGCCGCCTGGAAGATGCTCTGCAAGATCGCCGACGCTCCGAAGACGCCCAGGATCCACCGAACAGCCCGGATGGTGGAAAGCGAGGGGCGCCCTTGAATTTCCCGGAGCCCACCTCTGCCGGGCCCGCCTCCCGGAACTTCGCGCGGCCGTCGGCTCCGTCGCCGGCGAGCGCAACCTGCAGCCCGCGAGCCGCCCGCCGGGGTC
>NW_007252026.1:49480-82029 GCF_000164805.1 Carlito syrichta
ACCTGCCGCCCCGCGGTTTGGCCGGCTCCTGCTTTTCTAGGGTCTTTCGTGGAGATCTGCTGACTTGCAGAAAGGCCGGGGAAGATTTCTCCACGTCCACACTCGAGAAGCACAGATGGGCGTGGATCGGAGACCCGCTCTAACGTGCACGTGTCCCCAGCCGATCATTGGGCGTGCCTGGCATGGCCGGTGAGACGCCCTCCTTGCCCACGGGGACGACGCGGGTCTGTTTGCTTTTGAAACTTCCTGCTACACCTTGTGGTCTGCTTTGTCCTTGGCGTAGACTTCGTGAGTGTTAACTGACAGTAACTTGCACGTAAATGTTCATTTACTGGTGCGGAAAAGACAATGATAGGCACTTGGCTCACAACAGCCCGGTGAACTGGGTATTATGACAGCATATTTATTTTAGAAATGAGGAAACGGGCTTAGAGGATTAACTAATTCCTCAAGATGCCACACAAAGTGAATGACTCAGAATTGGACCCCAGAACTAATGCATTCCAGACCCTTCCACTTCCCGCCTCCTGGAAAACGTGAAATGGACAATCGTTATTGGAAACATTCGATGAGCCATTACTGCGTACCAGACTCTCTGCTAAGTGCTCTTCATATGTTTTCTCATGAACCCTCACAACAGTCCCTTGAGACAGGAACCTTTTTATCCCTACTTTACAGCTGAGGAAACAGATTATCCACCGCCCTCAAGATCATACAGCAGGAGAGTACCTGAGCCAAGACTCAAATTCAGCACAGCTTGATATTGGCAAAGACATTAAGTAAATAGCTGGAGGAAATTCAAGTGACATTCAGAGATAAATAGCAAATGTATATTAAAATGTTTTTTTATGGAATTCAGTGTTCTGAGATTTCATTTAAATGATTCAAAGTATTAGGTAAATTATGGCTATGCATTGAAGGTTCCTGAAGTATGTAGATGTTGAGCTCGTGTGGTTTTTTGTTGGTTTTCGTTTTAGAATGTTTTAATAAGATGATATTATATGTCATCATAATAAGGTCCCTCCAGTAATGGGAAACTGCTGGGGGAGGGGGCCAGGGGAATATGCAGTAGTGGGAATCTGTCGGGGGGAGGGGGGCACACTTCATCAACAAATGTACCTGCATAATGAACATTTGTATACATAACCCTGAATTGTACCCCACATCTTTAAAATTTAAAAAAAAAACTTTATAATAATAGTAAGGCCCCTGATATAATGGGACTAACAGACCAGTTCAGGAAACAAGAGGTAATGAACCATCACATTTATTTTGCAAATGGCATAGGGAAATCCTTCTTCCCTTTCCCAGTGTTGCTACCTAGGAGAAGCATAGCTTTTTCAGAATACACTAGAAGTATTCAATTGGTCAGAACTAAAATTAGCCCACAGTCTTCACAAGCAACATGTAATTACAGATGAGTTGGTGACTGGAGACTCCTCAGTCGTCTTTATCAGAATCATGCAAACCCCCCACCACCCCCAGCCCCCCCCCCAAAGACCATTAGTAATGGTTTACTACTTTAAGAGTGTGTTCCACAGTTCGGGGCACTCTGCTGACATATACTTAAGGACAATTTTTTAACTCTAAACTCTGTTTTTAGTTACTTCATAGCTTTTTTGTTTGTTTAGTGAATGCTCCTTTGAACTGTTTGTCAAAAGAGGATAAAGACTTTGGCTGCATGGGAGCAAACGTGCAAATTCAAAGTGAAAACATTCTTTCAAAAATCTAAAGAGGCCAAAATACACACCCAGGCTTTTAAACATCCAGATTTCAAGAGGTTTTACATCCGTGAATAATGAAAAGAGCCAAAGAGCTTTGGGAACTAATTAGACATTCTCCATCTCAGTTTGCGTGTACGGAAAGTGAAGGCACTCCTGGACCATGATGGTTTGTGGTCTTAGTCCATTGAGTCATATGCATAATAGAAGCTGGAAATTAAGTATGGAATAGATTTCAGATTTCTATACTGTTTTTAATTACAAAATAAATATATGTATTTATTTTTCTAGATTTTGAAATCTATCTTTGCTATTCTCGGTCAACAGGGTTAATAATAGTAATAACTGCATATTTTGTGCCAAGAATGATACTGGATTACTTACATTATTTCATTTTTTTTAATCCTGACAACGCTATGAGGTAGATACTATAATTCCTGAAGAACCTCTGAGTCTCTTATTTTAAATTCTGACATACACAAATCTAATTCTGAATACTTTTCGGCAAGTTGGGAATTATTGCTCTAATATACACTCATTGCAAGTCTCTCTTCTTGAGGTTGATTAATAAAAGAAGGGACTAGAAATGGAAAGTGAAGACAACTAGTATAGAAGTGTTTGCACAAACACACAAAAGTCTTTGGAAACATAAAAGAAGTTCAATGAACATGAATCCAGATCAATCTTAGAACTATATACCAAGGTCTATTTGCAGTGAAGTAGAGGAAAGATAATATCTTACAGCATGAAGTTATCAACAGAGCTAAGATAGGGTAACTCTGTGATTTAGGAAGTGGGTTGAAAAATGACCTACTCTTTACCTTAAGCTCTGAAGTTACTCTGCACCACCAGGGATGTGGTAGGATGTGGGATGGAAGTCAATGGCTTTAGGTTACAGAATATGAAGATACTAGACATCTGGATAGAAGACGAGTTCTTGCTTCCTGCATTCTATTAAAGTTCTCCCCACCCCACCTCTGTGCCCACCTGGCACAAACTCTGACCCTCATCAGCTCCCTGAAGAAATCCAAACACCAAGTATGTCATGTCTGTAGTTTTTCTGAAGATTTGTGGTCATGAATGCTGAAGGCCATGGAATGCTAGTCACACATCTTCTCCAAGTAATAATCAACCGGAAATACATACAAGGAACTGAATGAGTATCTCATTAGCATATCATGTATATTACTGAGTCAAGTAAATGTCTGATATCCCACAAAACGCAGGGATACCTACTAAAACCACACTAAGAATGAGACTAGGGCCTACCTGTCCATGAATGTCCACCTTGAGACCAATCTGTGGGAAAAATAGGATGGCAAACCTGACTTTGTATACCCAGCCAGACTAAAGCCTGTCTCACAAATGGAGTCAGAGGAATAGAGAGATTGATAGGTTTCCAGGGCTGCCTATGGAAGTGTGCTGAAATAGGTCCTGATCTCAGTATGCTCACCATCTTGGGGTAGCTAGCAAAGAAAGCCCAGTGCCCTTCTTAGTGATCCATGAAACAGGAAAGAGAAAGAAATTCAGAGATGAGACTGTGTCTTGTTTTGAAAGTAAGATATCCCCACCCCCTGGTAAAGTGGTCCCACTGGATACAGGTAGGGAAAAACCAAAAGCATTCACTGTCCCTCAGGGGAAAAGGAGTAGATGTGTCCTCTCCTCTAGGGGAAGTCGGTGAGGAGGAGTAAGAGCTCCCCCGGACCCAGGACCAGCACACCACACAACATTCTATCACCGTCCTGCTGGTTTTCTGGTCCACTCTCTCAGAGCCCCCCTGCCTATGTGCTACTACCTTTAAAAGCCTGTGTGCCCCATGGGTGACTCCGCACCTGGCCAAGTGAAAAATGTAGTCTTGTCTCCACCTCCAACTATTTTCTCACAGAAAATCTACCCAAAATTCCCATAACATATTTTCACCATCTCTTTTGTTTTCCACTGAGGAAAATATCTAGCATCCTGACAGACCTATTCCACAGTCTCTCAGAGGAGCTGCTAAGAAGACACAGGAATACATTATCCACGTTTAGCATCTTAACTCATCTCCCTCGAGGACGACTCCCAATCTATCTCCTGCTTACAGCCCACCCTCTACTTCTGTCCTTCTCCTACAGCAGGAGTCAGCAAACATTCTCTGTAAAAGGCCAGATGGTAAATATTTTCAGCTTTGTGTACTACATAATCTCTATTGTACTACTCAACTCTTCCACCGTGGCATCGAAATAGGTGGTATTCAGCTGGGCTTGGTGGCTCAGCCTGTAATCCCGCGCCTTGGGAGGCTGAGGTGAGTGGATTGCCTGAGTTCGCGTGTTCAAGACCCACCTGGGCAACTTGGCGAGACCTCATCTCTACAATCAATCAAAAATCAGCCGGGCGTGGTAGCATGCGCCTGCAGTTCCGGCTACTCGGAAGGCTGAGGCAGAAGGATCGCCGGAGCCCAGCAGGTCAAGGCTGCGGTGGCCGGGAGCGGCCACTGCACTCCAGTCTGGGTGACAGAGCGACACTCCAACTCAAAAAAAAAAAAAAAAAATAGGTGGTATTCAAACAAATGAGTGTGAGCCAATAAAACTTTATTTATGAATGCTGAAATTTGAATTTCGTATAATTTTCATATGTTACAAAATATTCTGTTTTTCAACCATTTAAAAATGTAAAAACCCTCCTTAGTTCACTGGCTATACAGACGGTGGGTCAATTTGAGGCAGGAGCCACAAGCCTACAGATTAAGGAATGATGTATTCCAAAGCCCTTTTAGGGATACAGCTCCTTCATTGGCCTGATTGTTGAGACATGGGGTGGAGGACAGAATCAAGTTGTCCCCTATAAGTCATCTCTCCAAACCCTGCCTCAGAAGACAGGGACCCTCCTCCCCATCAGCAAATCCTCTCCAACTCTCTTATGTCTTGAGAAAGATTCTTTCTTGGGCTGTCTGTCATGTTCATTTTACTGAGTATTCTGTTGATGTGTCCTTCTTTGCCGTGATTACAGCAAACAAATTGGAGAAGGGGCCCCCTGCCCAGCTCTAAGGAGAGGAGAAGGATGATGTCAGTATCTCTGACCTCAGACAAGGGGCTCACACGACTGAGACCCAGACTTCTTAGGAGGGGTCACCAGCTGCCTCATGCTAGTGTCTCTGAGGGGAAGCAATAAGGCTGGTTCTGCATATTAGAAAAACTGCAAAGTGGATTCAACTGCTGCTTCTGGAACAAACTTCCACTGCCAGGTTGAAAAACTGCAGTCTCCCTTCAGCATTCTCTGTTGGCAGACCCTAACAGAGAACAAGGTGGCAAAGCAGTAATGTAGTTTGCAGAACAGGACAAATCGGATTGTACAAGAATGGGTTTAAAGTTAAGAGACAATAGTGTGAGAACAGGTATAACTTCCCCTTTTAAAATTAAGTTAAACTAGTTTCACCTCTTCCCACTATTATCACTAACTTCACAACCAGTGTTTTACCCATTTTACCCACAACCTCTGAGAATTATTGATTTCCTGTCTCTTCTCCTAAGTCTCTTGTCTTCTGACTTTATTCCTATAATTCACGGACCACTTGGATTCTGCCTTCTACTTTGGTCTAGTAGAGAACTCCACCCATTACTAGGTCCCATGAAAAGCTCAGCTGTTCTCTAAAAATATGAAGAGTGACATACTGAGTGGAAAAAACTCAAGCTGTTTTTCCTCTGCTGTCACACCACAACCATCAACATAGAAGACTATTGTGGGCAAATGCATGGGGACTTTTCTCCACTGATAAGCAAGCGAGCTACTCTGCAGCAGACACTAGCTGGGTGTCCTCTAACTCAGTTCAATTCTGACATTATCTACCTGGAGACCGTGTCAGATCCCACAAGTTGAGGACTCCATCCTCAAGACAGCTCCACGCTTTTGATGTCGATTACAGGGCCCAGGTTGTTTCACCTGTGCTTCTGACTGACTAGCTATAAATTAGGATCCCATGACTCTCTCCTTAGGTTTGATTAATTTGCTACAGCAGCTCACAGAACTCAGGGAAAGACTTGCTTGTGTTTACTGGCATATTATAAAGGATATTACAAAGGATACAGATGCAGAGACACAGGATGAGACATGGGGAGGGAGCACAAAGCTTCCATGCCTCCCCAGAGCCGCCACCTTCCAGCAACCTCTGTGTGTTCTGCTACCCAGACAGTCCCATTCTCCATCCTCTTGGGCCTTGTAGGGATTTGACTAAAGCATGGGCAATCATGTCCAAATGTAGTTGGGCAAAAAGGGTATGATCTAACACTAACAGACTGAGTGAGGAACCCAACAAGGCCTGCCTGTTCACATTTTCCTTGACCTCTCTGTACAGCATTTTTTCCTCCAGGTTATGGGGCAGGATCCTTTCTGAAATAGGGCCTATGACCCAAAATCAGACAAGGTAGGTCAGAGAACTTCTTTATGGAAAGATGGGGAAAATTAGAGTGCTGCCCTAGGGAGAAAAAGGAGCAGGTGAAAAGAGGGTAGGAGAAGGTCAGACAGAGAGAGATTCTGTTTTCCAAGGCCTGCTTTTGAAGCCTAAAGCACCCCAACATGACAAAAGACTAAAGCAAGGACTATGGGAGTTATGAACCAGGAACCATGGGTAAAAACGTACGTTTCCATGTAATATACACATAATATCACACACACTGTTTCTAAAACAATTTCGCCAACCCAACCACATGCTAAGACTCATTCATCTCTTCAGAGCTGTCTTCGTCACACTCTACCACTGTCCAAAGGCCAGCAGTTGACTCTCTCAGCCATCAGAGGCCCCTGAGAAATGTGACCCAGTTGTAGCTCAGCACGTGCGAACTGTTTTTCCATGGGGAACATCCTTCCTGGATTTTGATAAATAAAATTTTCATTATTTCATTACATCTGCAAAAAGGAACATATAGGCATCTCCTTGAAACTTCAGAAAAAGATTTGTCAAAAGTAGTGTGTGAAGCCGGGCTTGGTGACTCAGCCTATAATCCTGCGCTTTGGGAGGCTGAGATGAGTAGATTGCCTGAGCCCGCAGGTTCGAGACCCACCTGGCAACTTGGCGAGACCTCATCTCTACAATCAATCAAAAAAATTAGCCGAATGTGGCAACGTCCACCTGTAGTTTTGGCTACTTGGAAGGCTGAGGGGGAAGGATCACCAGAGCCCAGCAGGTCGAGGCTGCAGTGGCCAGGAGGGGCCACTGCACTCCAGTCTGGGTGACGGAGTGAGACTCCAACTCAAAACAAAACAAAACAAAACAAAAGTAGTGTGTGAATGGGTAGTAAATAATAAATGGAAATGAATTATACAGTGTCCATGTAAGCATGTTGGTATGAAATTAGAAGAGGTTAGGGTCAGGGATCGTATTATATTAGAGTTACATCTGTTATGTCTAATCACTACTACCTTATAGAAAAGAATACCAGAAAGCCCTTCAATACACCTTTTCTCCAAATGATGCATGTGGAAAACCATTCCAGAACTGCATTTTCATCAAGTTGCTGGTAAAATGAAATGCATAGAGGATATGTTGGTAAAATAGAATGTTTTTGTTAATTAACGATGCTATTTATATGCAATTTACATTTGCCACATTAAAGGAATCATAATTTCATTAGGTGCTTTTTTTTAAGTTGGAGGACAATATTTCCAATGTTTAATATGAGGGCAAGCAATGTTATAATTTTTCTTTCTTTTTTTAGAAAGAGACACAGAGTCTCACTCTTTTCCAGGCTGATCTCAAACATCTGACCTCAAGCAATCCTCCCATCTCAGCCTCCCCAAGCACTAGAATTACAGGCATGAGCCACCATGCCTGGCCCTATCTTATACTTGAAACCAGCAGGGAAATGGCAAGAGAGTGAGCAGGAGAGAAAGAGATCTGATGTTTACTAATCTCTAATGGTTTACAACTAAACGCTAACTCTATTATGCTGTTTCTCTCAACTCTTCTTCAGGAGTGTGTGTGTGTGTGTGTGTGTGTGTGTGTGTGTGTGTGTGTTGAGAGGAAGGAAGGAATGAATGGTGGTTAGATGTAAGATCTGTTTTTACCACTGAGTCTTTCATTGAAAACATCAAATCATGGTCACTTCAAGTTGCCATTCTGCTGCTTATGCTTAAGAAAAAAATCAGATTCAATAAAACATGGGAATATAGGCATGGAATTAAGTAAATAAATAATGTCACAGAATTGTATTAAGAACTTAAATAATATATAGTGATCCTTATTAACAGATACTAAATATAATTTGATGAAATGCAAATAATATATTAGGTTTTTTAAATTAAACATTAAACTTCTTGCCAATTAAATCTGAAGAAATAATTCTAATACTACGGGAAGAGACTATGTTCTTGGTTTTTCTTTTTTAAATAAAAAGAACACTGTACATAACGTGGTTGAGTTGGTATTGCTATAATCACCTCAAATCTTTTCACTGATTTATAAACTACATAGACAAAATAATGCCTTCCATTTGGTTGGATGCAAACAAAAATTTGAAAAACATTGCAAAAATATTCAAAATAATTGTCTCATTTGGGTGAATGGGCCAGCATATGGCAAGTGTATTTCAACACAGACAAGCTTTGTACCACTTTTTGTAAGAAAAACCCAATTCATTCTCAAACCAAGAGCTCCATAAAATCACCGTAAACTGTTTAGGATAAAATATTTACAGAAATAATGAAAAAAAGTTGACACAGTAATCTAAGTTTTAAAAATAAAGTTTTAGGCCGGGCTCGGTGGCTCAGTCTGTAATCCCATCACTTTGGGAGGCCAAGGCGAGTGGATTGTCTGAGCCCGCGGGTTTGAGACCAGACTTGGCAACTTGGCAAGACCTCATTTCTACAATAAATCAAAAATGAGCCGGGTGTGGTAGCGCGCGCCTATCGTTCCAGCTACTTGGAAGGCTGAGGTGGAAGGATCACCTGAGCCCAGCAGATTGAGGCTGCGGCGACTGGGAGCCACTGCACTCCAGTCTGGGCAACAGAGTAAGACTCCAACTCAAAAAAATAAATAAGTAAATAAAGAAAGTTTTATACCCAAACTGTATTTTGACATATTATGTATGTTTGTATTGTGGCACATTAACAAGTTGGAGCTACGTCTTCCAACGTTCCTTTTCTTTATGGTACCTTATCAGGGTTGGCCACAAAAGAAATTTACATGATATTTGGAAGGCAGAGGTTAAGTAGCTCCATTACAGTCTGCGGTGTCATGTAGGGTGGCCAAGGGCTATTAGAAGCTGTCAGTGATCAGCGATCACACTTTTGTAGTATGGCAGCAGCCAAACCCAAAGCTCCTCCAGCTCCTTCAATATCTCTTATTTCAAGTCCAACAAGTGCTGGTTCGGGTGCAGGTACATTCTGTGGTGAAGGGTGCCAGATCCTTCTGTAGGCATCCACATCATTGACCTTGAAGAGAGTGAGTGATAAATGCAGGTTCCTGTATGTTTTCATGGGTTCCACTTGCCCTGTAGGGTCCACTGTGTCCTTGCTTTCTCACTTCGCATCTAGATTTCTTCCCAACTGCTGGCCCTATTCACCTACAGTAACTTCAGGCAACAGTCTTACACAAACTGCTTTACCAGCTCTAACAACCATACAAGGTTCATTCCAATTATTAAAAACCAGTCAACATATCATTCCATATCACTAATAACTGTTCTACTTCTCTGATGAAAGTCTAGTTGGTACAAAAATTAATACTGGAAAGATCCAGAGACTAGAACCTTGTGGATGTGTGGCCTGAATTGGTTTATCTGGAATTAACTGTCAGATCTGATTAGATATGAAGGCATTCGTGGTCCTCTTGCCAGTAGCAAAGGGGACACTGGTAGTCTATGGCAAAGAGCTACTTAAATTATCACTCATAGACACATGTAGTTGAGGACCTTTAAAAAGCTAAACTTTGGATGACCAAGATGTTGCTATTATAGAACACTTAGTAAAAGTAAAGAAAACTATAACCCATGGTATGTGCACACTATACACACTAAAGAACAGCAACAATTTGCCAATTTATATTGACAAAAGCATGGGCATCGTAAGGGTGTTGGATCAAGGTGGAAGTGTTAGAATGTTGGATCCCGCCAGTGAGGGCCACAGAGGGAGCACAGTGAAGAAGATAGAGGCAGAGTCCAAAAGAAGCCGTGGGGAGAGGCCACCCCAAACCTGGACTCACTGCTACCACCTCTAGTGCCAGTTTAGGCTGCAAGGTCCTGCCATTGGAACCTGAGAGCCCGAGATGGTGGTACATGCAGGGGAAGAAGCTATCTTTCCCAACCCCATTTGCAGCAGGAACAGCAGTCTATAGAGAAACTGCGCAGTCACTCTAAAGCCTGGGCAGAGAAGTGCTCCAGGGCAACCACCATGGAACAGCAGACCTGCATGTTAAGACCAAAAGGTGATTGCTGCATTGCTTTGGGGTTGCTTTCCACAAACTCAGAGAGCATCACCCCCAGCACGCAAGCCCTGGTGGGTAATGGTGAGTGTGGAGCCCCAGAAGATCCACCCCCCTGCCCTGGGTCAACTACTGGGTATTAGAGAATACAATGGATCTGAACAAGAAGGAGGCTGGTGAGTGCCTAGCTGACATTTCTCTGCCCCTAGGAACAAGTGAAAGAGATCAGGAGGGCAGGGTAGAGGCTGGAGGCCCCAATCCCCCACCACAGACTGGATGCTATGGGAGCTGTGACCATGCTGAGAAAGGAAGAAAGGGGGAGAGAGCCTGGAAGATGCTGAGTCAAGTTCCCCACTCTCCCACTCACCCACAGGCATGTGTTGGCTATCAATTGCAGGCAGCAGGGGTGAAGATTCTAGCATCTCAAGTTTCAACAGTAAAGAGGGAATCTGCAGTAATAGACCTGCAGTCCAGAAACCACCACAAGAGCCAGCTGCCCTCCCACCCCCACCTGCACAAAGAGATATACTGAAGCTGAGAAATCTCTACCAACAGGTCTTTTGGATTTGGGGTTGGGGTTTTGTTTTGTTTTGTTTTTTTGTGGGGGTTTTTTCTCTCTTTTCATATTGTTTCTCTTGTTGGTTGATTGGTTTTCAATTTTCTTTCCTCCTTCTTTTTCTCTCTGTCCTTGTTCTTTCTCTATGTTTTTCCTCTCTTTCTTCTTATTTCCTTTTTTCCTCTCCTTCTTTCCTCTCTTTTCCCTCTTAATTCTGTCTTGGACTCAGGGGCTACACAAGAGTATCCATTGTAAAGTCATATTGTGTGGAGATGGAGAATGAGTCCCAGCTGGCCCACTCACCAAATAGCAAGCATTGTGACCTGTCAGTGGGTTCTGAATTCTTGTAGCCCCTCCCCACCCCATCATAAGCGCTCAAAATTGTAAAGAAATAGCACAATGTCCCACCCCTCCAGCCCTATTTAATAATTGAACAACCCTGGAGTCCTAGTTCAGGGAAGGACAGAAGGTAGAGCAAATATCATCACTGATTACTTCTCCATTTCCCACTGAGCAACAAAATTAAAGAGAAAGATAAGAGAACTGCTACAAATGAAGAAAAACTAATTAAAAATCAATGGAAACCTTCAGAGCCCCAACAAAGAGTTCCTGAAAGAACAGCTCCTGGAGCACAAGTGATGGTTTTTTCTGAGAATGATGGTACCCAGAGGGTACTTACAGAGATCAGAGAATTGTTGAATAGAATGAATAAGAATCAAGAAATGCAAGGGATGTCAGACTTGGTGGCTCAGCCTGTAATCTCAGCACTTTGAGAGGGCAAGGAGAGTGGACTGCCTGAGCCCGCAGGTTCAAGACCAACACCAGCAATTTGGTGAGACCTTGTCTCTACAATAAATCAAAAATTAACCAAGCATGGTACTGTGAGCCTGCAGTTCCAGCTACTTGGAAGACTGAGGCAGAAGGATCACCAGAGCCCGGCAGGTCGATGCTGGGGTGGCCATGATTGTGCCACTGCACTCCAGCCTGGGCAACAGAGTGAGACTCCAACTCAAAAAAAAAGAAAAGAAATGCAAAGGCTAAAACTGAATGAAATTGCAATGAAGTTGGATAGACTTAAGAAACTATATTTTAAAAATAACAGCAATAAAGAACTTCTTCCATGAAATAATAAACTGACAAACATGGGAAGCAGAACTGGCCAAGCAGAAGAAAGAATATCAGAGCTGGAAGGCCAAAATATGGAATTGACTCAATCTATTAAAAATACAAGAAAAAAAACTTTAGAGGAAAGAAGAAACTCTCCAAGAGATGTGTGATTTTATCAAGAAGTCAAACCTACATCTCAACAGAATACCTGAAGTAAAAAAAGAAATGGAAAAAAAACTTAGAAAAAAACATTCCATGAGATCATTCAAGAAAACTTTCCAAATCTGGCCAGAGAGACGACTATATAAGCACAAGAGATACAGAGATCTCCTGCAAAACATCTTCTGGGAAGATCAACCCCTAGACACATAGTAATTCATCTATGCAAAGTAAGTATAAAAGAAAAAAATCCTAAAGTCAGCAAGGGAAAATGGTCAGACTACCTACCAAGGAAGATCAATCAGAATCGTTGCAGACTTATCTGCAGAAACACTATAGAACAAAAGAGATTGGACCCCAATCTTTAATATTCTCAAAGACCAAGAATTCCCTACTCAACCAGCCTAAGCTTCATCAGTGATGGAGAATTAAAATCCTTCCCAGATATCCAATCCCTAAGAGAAAATGCTGCTTCTAACCAGCTCTATAGGAGATGCTTTAAAAGATGCTGTGCATGGAAGAAAAGAGAAATAAAAGAAAGATCATATTCTTCACAAGATCACAAACACAGAGGTAAGAGAACACACAGCATACCCGCAAAAATGTACATACACACACACATATATTAACACAAAAGCTAAAAGAAAACAAAACAGCCTTATAAGAGCCTTATTGATAGGGACAAACTCTCACATTTCAATAATCAGCCTGAATGTGAATGGATTAAATGCACCACTGAAAAGACATCGAATGGTAAACTAGAATAAAAAACAAAACAAAACAATATGCTGACTCCCAGGAAACACATCTCACTACAAAGGAAACTCACAGACTCAGAGATAGAGGGTGGAAAACAAATTTTCAGGTGAACAGATCACAAAAGAAGACAGAAGTCACAATCTTAATATCAGACAAAATAATCATTAAGCTATCAAAAATTAAAAACAATACATAATGATAAATGGTTCAATCCATCAACAAGAAATATCCATCCTAAACATACGTGTACCCAACACAGGAGCACCAGCTTTTATAAAGTCAGCTATTAAATTTAAAAAAGAACGATTTTTACTCTAACATTATCATAACTGGGGACTTAAATACCTCACTAACAATTCTAGATAGATCATTGAAACTTAACAAAGAGATCCAGAACCTCAACTTGATACTTGAGCAAATGGACTTAATAGATACCTACAGAACGTACCACCTAACAACCACAAAATATACACTACTCATCAACACATGGAATGTACTCTAAGATTGACTGCATCCTCAGTCATAAATCAAGCATAAACAAATTTCATAAGTACTGCCTTGCACCTTCTCAGATCACAGTGGAATAAAAATAAATATCACCGCCAGCAAAATCTCCCCAAAACCCACAAAGACATGGACACTAAACAGCATGATACTGAACAAATTTTGGGTCATGACAGAAATTAAAAGATTCCTGGGAACAAATGAAGAGAGAGACACATCTCACCAAAACCTCTGGGATGCCATCAAAACAGTACTAAGAGGGGGATTTATATCTCTACAAGCACACATCAAGAAAATAGAAGCTGGGCTCAGTGGCTCAGCCTGTAATCCCGTGCTTTGGGAGGCTGAGGTGAGTGGATTACCTGAGCCCATGGGTTCGAGACCCGCCTGGACAACTTGGTGAAACCTTATCTCTACAATAAATCAAAAATTAGCCGGGCGTGGTAGCGCGTGCCTGTAGATCCAGCTACTTGGAAGACTGAGGCAGAAGGATCGCTGGAACCCAGCCAGTAGAGGCTGCCGTGGCTGGGAGCGGACACTGCACTCCAGTCTGGGTGACAGAGGGAGACTCCAACTCAAAAAAAAAGAAAAAGAAAATAGAAAGATCATAAGTTAACAGCCTATTGAGTCACCTAAGGGAGCTGGAAAGGCAAGACCACCCTAACTTCAGCAGAAGAATCCAGATCCCCAAAGCAAAAGTCTAAAGACAGGACATAGAAGAAAAAAAATCACAGAAAAAAATCAATGAAACAAAAAGCTGGTTCTTTGAAAGGATAAATAAGATTGATGAACCCCTACCATATTGACCAAGAAAAAGAGAAAAAAGCCCAAGTAAACACAATCAGAAATGCAAAAGATCAAGTCACAACAGACCCTGAAGAAATACAAAAGATTATCAGAGATTACTATGCACATCTCTGTGGAAACAAACTCGAAAACCTAAATGAAATGGAGGACTGTCTGGCATCACACAACCTCCCAAGGTTGAAACAAGAAGAAACTGAGACCTTAAATAGACCAATATAAAACCAATATTATTAAAAAAAAAAAAAAAAGTCCTGGACCAGCCAGTTTTCCAGTGGAATTCTACAAAACATACAAGGTGAAGCCTAATACCAACCCTACTGAAAGTGTTCCAGGCAATTGAGAAAGACAGAACTCTCTCCAAATCATTTTACAAAGCTAATATCACACTGATACTCAAACCGGGTAAAGATCCAACAAAAGAGAGAACTACAGGCCAATATCCCTGATGAACATAGATGCAAAAATTCTCAACAAGATTCTAGCAAGTCGGATCCCAACATCACATCTCAAAAAATCATTCACCATGACCAGGTGCAGTGACTCAAGTCTGTAATCCCAGCATTTTGGGAGGCTGAGGTAAGGGGATTGCCTGAGTTCATGGATTTGAGAACAGCCTGAGCAAATTGGTGAGATGTCATCTCTGTAATAAATCAAAAAATTAGCTGGAAGTGGTAGCACACACCTGTAGTTCTAGCTACTTGGAAGGCTGGGGTGAAAGGATAGCCTGAGACCAGCAGGTTGACGCTGGGGTGGCCACGAGCATGCCACTGCATTCCAGCCTGAGTGACACAGTGAGACTCCAACTCAAAAAAAAAAAAATCATTCACCATGACCAAGTAGTTTTCATGCCTGGGATGAAGGGCTGGTTCAACATCTGCAAGACCATAAATGTAATTAAATACATCAACAGATATTAAAACACAAATGACATGATGATATTATTAGATGTAGAAAAAGCTTTTAATAAAATCCTGCATCTCTTCTTGATAAAAACCTTTGAACACCTAGTCATAGAGGGAACATACATCAAAATAGTAAATGCCATCTATGATAAACCCACAGTCAACATATTGCTAAACAGACAAAAATTAGAAGCATTTCCCCTGAAAATTGGAACAAGTCAAGGCTGCCCACTCTCACCCCTCCCGTTCAACATAGTGTTGGAAGTCCTAGCTAGAGCAATCAGACAAGAGAAGGAAATCAGGGATATTGAAATAGAAAAAGAGGAAGTTAAATTATCCCTCTTTGCTGATGATATGATCCTATACCTTGAAAACCCCAGAGAATCTGTCAAAAACCTCCTTTCACTGATGAATGACTTTGGCAAAGTCTCAGGGTATAAAATCAATGTGCAATCATAAGCGGACCTTGAACAACTACTGTAATACTATAAGAAAGGGATTGGCAATAGTGGGAAACTACCAGGAGAGGGTGGGGGTGGGATTGGCAGTAGTGGGAAATAGCCAGGGGAGATGGGGGCACACCTCATCAAGAAGGGTACCTGCATGATGAACACTTGTATACCTAACCCTGAATTGTACCCCACATCTTTACAATAAAAAATGTAAAAAAAAAAAAAAAAGCAAGAATAATGTACATAAAGTATGTAATGTATATAAAGGACTTTGCTTGGCACTTGATGAGAGCTTAATAAATATACTTAGTACAGTTAAAAACCTTGAGCAATTATCATAATACTATAAAAAGGGATTGGCAGTGGTCACTGCCAGGGGAGGGAGGAGGGAACACATGACATCAGTAAGAGTACCTGATCTCAAACCAAGTGAAATAGGGACCAAAGGGAGGCCCAAACTTTACCTGTACAATGGCCACTTAGGTACCTAATCCTGAATTGTACCCCATATCTTTAAAATTAAAAGCAAAGTGTACCGAAGGATGTACGTAAGTTATGTACAAACACTATGTCATTTTATACAAGGGACTTGAGCATCTTTGGAATTAGGTAACGACAGGGGATTTTGAAACCAATTATCCATGGATACTAGGGACAACTGTATGTATTAACCAAATCTTTTTTTTTTCTTTCCCTCCGATGTAACATAAGGTATAATTATAACACATAACCTTATACATCAATATTATAGGTCATCAAAGAAATTAGACTCAGCTAGAGGAAGAATACATCAAACAAAGATAGATGAAGAGACTTTGTTTTCTCTATGAGGAGAGAATTGGCATGGTTTTCAGCTGTCCAAGACTGAGTGACCATTATATCATTTTAGGTGGAAGCATTATTTTGCTATTGTCTTTATTCAAAATTAAATATGGTTAAAAGAGGTGCTTATAATCAATGCCAACCAGACACAGGATAGACTGTGGTGACTTTGCACAGTATTAAGTTAGCTAAGCTAGAACACCGTTTCCCAGAACTCCCTAGCTTCCATGGTTCCAAGTTAGGGTTGGCCACAAGAAACATCTGCACGAGATTTAGAAGGTGGAAGTGAAGCACCAACCATTACCATCAGAAAGAGTCTGGCACCTCAGATGCTGTTGAACTCGTGGCTCACCTTCTCTCTGTGGAGCAGCAGCCAGACAGACCTGCAGAGCCTCCTTCTCCACTAATAGCTCTTACAGTTCCTTGAGTAGGGAAGCAATCCCTTCTGCAGGGCATCTGTGCTGTCAAGATTACAGCAGCAAGAGACAGAGGCACAAGATTCCAGTCTATCCTCATGGCTTCCAGTTTGCCTTGTCTTCTCCCACTTCATGTCCTGCTTTTCTTCCTGACCACAGTCTGACTGACCTACGCCACTTTAGACCACCAGCAGGCTAACAGCGTCTTCCTCGGGCTTCATGATCTGCTCCCTCAGTTGGCTATGGTGTGTATCTTCTTCATATGCATTAATATGTTAAGGTAGCCAAAGTATTGTTTAAGATTCTTACATCAGTATTTATGAATGAGATTAACTTCAATTTTTCTTTCTTAAATGTCTTTGTTTCACCATGAGTTAGAAATGTTCCTTCTTTTTCTTTGGTTCTCTCTCTCCTTTGGTTCTCTCTCTCTCTCTCTCTCTCTCTCTCTCTTCTTTGGTTCTCTCTTTCTCTCTCTCTCTCTCTCTCTCTCTCTCAGAATCTTTCTCTGTCTCTCTCTTGGAATCTCTCTCTGTTGCCTAGGCTGGAGTGTAGTGGCACACTCATGGCCACCCAGGTGTCAACCTGCTGGGATTCTGCAATCCTTTTGCCTCAGCCTTCCAAATACCTGAAACTACAGAGGCATGCTACCACGCCTGGCTAATTTTGTCATTTATCATAGAGATGAGGTCTAGCCAAGTTACCCAGGCTGGTCTCGAACCCCGGGCTCAGGCAATCCATTCCCCTCGGCCTCCCCAAGTGCTGGGAGTACAGGCTGAGCCACCTGTACTCCCATCTTTCTTTTTCTTTTTATTTATTTATGTTTTTAGAATCAGGACAAGGGTCTTTCTCTGTGCCCAGGCTGGAGTGCAGTGGTGTGATCATAAGTCACTTCAGCCTCGACCTCCTAGGCTCAAGCAATTCTCTCACCACAGACTCCTAAGTAACTAGGACTACAGGTCCATGCCATCATACTGAGTTAATTTTTAAATTTTTTCAATAGAGACAAGGTCTTACTATGTTGCACAGGCTAGACTCAAACTCCTGGCCTCAAGGGATCCTCTTGCCTCAGCCTGTATTTCTTTGTTCTGTTTTGTTTTTTTAAGTGCAATAGTGAGAAGAGAGAAAGATCAGAATAAGAAGTTCGAACTGTAATTGACTGTGAATAATCGAGACAACTCATTATCTTCAGACCAGCCTGCTACTTCTTTTTCTACTCACTAGATAAGTCTATGCAAGGCTGGAATATCTACTGATCAGTATTTAATTAAATAACTTTAAGTGGTAGCAGTCAATGTTTTTAATGATGATAAGATGATTTTCTATTTCTTCTTGGATCCGTTTTTTTTTTAATTTTCTATTTGAAATATGTGAATTACAATTCAGGGTTAGGTATACACATGTTCATTATGCAGGGACCCTCGTTGATGAGGTGTGCCCCCCTCACCTGGCAGTTTCCCACTCCTGCCACTCCAGCCCCCACCCTCTCTTGGCAGTTCCCACTACTGCTGATCCCTTTCTTATAGTATATTTTTCCCATTCTGTGGGCTGTCTCCCAGTTCTCTTGATGGTTTCTTTGACTTTGCAGAAGCTTTAAAGTTTGATGAGGTCCTGCTTCTCTATCTTATCTTTTATGGCATGGGCATTTGGGTTTTTGATCAGGAGTTGGTTGCCTATGCCGATTTCTGTAAGGATATCTCCTGCATTTTCTAAGATTCTTATAGTTTGAGGCTTTGCAGAAGCTTTAAAGTTTAATGAGGTCCTGCTTCTCTATCTTATCTTTTATGGCATGGGCATTTGGGTTTTTGATCAGGAGTTGGTTGCCTATGCCGATTTCTGTAAGGATATCTCCTGCATTTTCTAAGATTCTTATAGTTTGAGGTTTTATGTTTAGGTCTTTGGTCCATTTAGAACTGATTTTTGTGTATGGTGATGGGTAAAAGTCCTGTTTCATTCTTCTACATGTGGTCAGTTTTCCCAGCACCATTTACTGAATAGATTCTCCTCTCCCCAGTGGTGGTTGGTGGTGGCTTTCTCAAAGATGAGCTGGTTTAGAAATTGAGGTTTTGCTTCTGTAATCTCTATCCTGTTCCAATAATCTATATACCTGTTCTTGCACCAATAACGGGTTGTTCTGAGTATTGTAGCCTTATGGCAAAGTTTAAAATCTGGAAGTGTGATACATCCTGCTTTGCTTCTTTTACTAAGAATTATTTTGGCTATTTGTGATCTTTTATGTTTCCATATGAATTTCTGTATTGTTATTTCCAGGTCTGAGAAGAATAATGATAGTAATTTAATGGGTAATGTGTTGAATCTATAGATTACCTTTGGTAGGGTGGGCATCTTGATAATATTGATTCTTTCAATCCATGAGCATGGAATATTTTTCCATTTGTTTGTGTCATCTTTGATTTCATTGAGCACTGTTTTGTAGTTTTTGTCATAAAGATCTTTCACTTCCCTGGTTAGGAAGATGCTGAGGTATTTCTTTTCTTTTTTGTGGCTATTTTGAATGGTATTGTGCCTTTTATTTGGTTTGTTGTTGATGTAGAAGAATGTGACTGTCTTTTGCACATTTATTTTATACCCTGAGACTTTGCCAAAGTCCTTTATCAGGGCAAGGAGGGTTTTTGACAGATTCTCCTAGGTTTTCAAGGTATAGAGTCATGTCATCTGCAAAGAGGGATAACTTAACTTCTTCTTTTCCTATTTGGATACCCCTGATTTCCTTCTCTTGTCTAATTACTCTAGCTGGGATTTCCAATACTATGTTGAACAGAAGGGGTGAGAGTGGGCATGCTTGTCTTGGTCTGGTTTTCAGGGGAAATGGTTCCAATTTCTATCTGTTTAGCAGTATATTGGCTGTGACTTCTCATAGATGGCTCTTACTATTTTGAGGTATGTTCCATCTATGCCTAGATGTTTAAGGGTTTTTATCAAGAAGTGCTGGATTTTATTGAAAGATTTTTCCACGTATAATGATATAATCATGTGGTTTTATCTTTACATCTGTTGATGTATTTAATTACATTTATGATCTTGCAGATGTTGAACCAGCCCTGCATCCTGGGGATGAAGTCTACTTGACCATGGGGGTGATTTTTGAGATATGTTGTTGGATCCAGTTTGCTAGATCTTGTTCATAGAATTTTAGCATCTATGTTCATCAAGGATATTGGCCTGTAGTTCTCTTTCTTTGTTGTATCTTTCCCTGATTTGGGTATCAATGTGATGTTAGCTTCATAAAATGATTTCTCGATTGCCTGGAATATTTTCAATAGGACTGGTATCATCTCTTCCTTGTATGTTTTGTAGAATTCTGCTGGAAAGCCATCTGGTCCAGGGATTTCTTTTGTAAGTATTCTTTCTTTCTTTCTTTCTTTCTTTCTTTCTTTCTTTCTTTCTTTCTTTCTTTCTTTCTTTCTTTCTTTCTTTCCTTCTTTCTTTTCCCTTCCTTCCCTCCTTCCTTCCTTCCTTCCTCCCTCCCTTCCTCCCACCCTCTCTCTCTCTCTTTCTTTCTCTCCTTCGGAGTTGGAGTCTCACTCCATTGCCCAGGCTGGAGTGCAGTGGCATGCTCACGGCCACCCCAGCATTGACCTGCTGGGCTCAGGCAATCCTTCTGCCTCAACCTTCCAAGTAGCTGAAATGACCAGTGCGCGCTATCATGCCCAGGTAATTTTTTCACTGTTGTAGAGACAAGGTCTCACCATGTTGCCCAGGCTGGTCTCAAATGCACAAGCTCAGGCAATCCTCTTGCCTTGGTCTCCCAAAGTTCTGGGATTACAGGTTTGAGCCACCACACTTGGTCTGTAGGTAGTTTTCTTATGACATAGTCAATTTCCTGGGTTGTTATTGGTCTATTTAGGGTCTTGATTTCTTCTTGCTTCAACCTGGGGAGGTTGTGTGATATAAGAAAGTCCTCCATTTCATTTAGGTTTTCAAATTTTTCTCCATACAGATATGCATAGTAATCTTTGATCGTGTTTTGTATTTCTTTGGGATCAGTTGTGACTTCATCTTTTGCATTTCTGATTATGTTTATTTGGACTTTTTCTCTCTTTTTCTTGGTCAGTCAAGCTAGGGGTCTATCAATCTTGTTTATCCTATCAAAGAACCAACTTTTTGTTTCATTAATTTTTTTGTATTATATTTTTGTCTTCTATGTCCCAAATATGGGCGGTTATTTTGGTGATCTGAATCCTTCTGCTGAAGTTAGGGTTTTAGTGGTCTTGCTTTTCCAGCTTCTTTAGGTGATTTGTGCTCTTTCCATTTTCTTCATGTGTGTTCATAGAGATATGAATTCCCCTCTTAATACAGTTTTCATGGCATCCCAGAGATTTCAGTACAATGCTTCTTCATTTTCATTTGTTTTCACATATCCTTTAATCTCTGTTTTGATTTCCATGTTGACCCAGGAGTTGTTTACCATCATGCAGTTTAGTGTCCATGTCTTTGTGGGTTTGAGAGATCTTTGTTGGTATTGGCATTTATTTTTATTCCACTGTGGTCTGAGAAGGTGCATTGCAGAATTTTAATTTTATGGAATTTGTTTATGCTTGATTTATGGCTGCAGAAGTGGTCGATCTTAGAGTATATTCCATGTGGTGATGAGTAGAATGTACATTCCATGGTTGTTGGGGGTGGAGTGTTCTGTAGGTATCAATTAAGTTCATTAAGAGTCTCACTGAGGTTCCAGAACTCCTTGATTTTTTGTCTTGATGACCTGTCTAGGGTTGTTAATGGGATGCTAAAGACCCCAGCTGTGATGGTGTTAGAGCCAATATCTTTTTTGAGCTTACCTAAAAGCTGCTTTATGAAAGTTGGTGCTCCTATATTGGGTCCATATATGTTTAGGATGGATTATTTCTTGTTGATGGATTGAACCGTTTATCATTATGTAGTGACATTCTTATCTTTTAACATTTTTGATTGCTTAAAGAGTATTTTGTCTGATATTAAGATAGTGACTCTTGCTTTCTTTTGTGTTCTGTTCATCTGCTTTCTTTTGTTTTCCATCCTCTTACTTTGAGTCTGTTTGTGTCCTTTCTGCTGAGATGAGTCTCTTGGAGACAATATATTGTTGCATCATAATATTGTTGTGGTTATCTCAGTTATCAACTCCTACTTTCTTTCCTCTTGTCTCTCCTAGTTTCTATTTGTTCTTTTGATTAATATCTTGATATCTGGGTTTGTGGTTTGAACCAGTCATTCTGGGGGCTCTTCATTGTTTCAGTTCTGCAGTCTGTATTCTCAGTGGCTGACCACCCAGGGTCTGTGTGACTCACATTCTTCCTTTGGTTTTTCTTCATTTGTGAAGGTTTTCCTCTCTCTTTTACTACCTCTTCTTTCACTCTGTTGCTCAGTGATAGGGAAGATAGCTTTTATTTCTGTTTGCTCCATCTACTATTCTTCTTTATCTAGATCTTGTGGCTTTGTTCAATTCTGAAGCTCGACTGGGTGTGAGGGCCTGTGCTTTTTGTAGATGTGACATTTAATTAAGCAGGGAGTTGTGATTCAAAGCTATCTGCAAAATCCGGTATCCACTGACAGGTGTGTGGGGCCCCTGGATCCCACTTCCCGCTGCCTTACAATCTGTCCATGTAGTGGGAGTGTCTGTTTGCCCCTTGCAAACAAAATGAGATAAGAAAAAGGAAAATAATGGGAAAAGAAAGGGGGAAGATGAAAGGAAGGTGGACAGAGAAAAGAAGAAGAGGGAAAACAGACAGGTATACCAACTAATGAATAAACAGAGAAACAAAGACAAGAAAAACAACCAAAAACCCAAAAACATACAGACAATCATACAGACAAACAAACTAAAGCCCACTCAACAATACCCATAAACAAACAGAAAATCTAAAAAAAAAAAATTAAAATAACAGAAAAAAATGCAAGCACCAAAACGTAAACAAAAGCAGAAAGAAAGAGAGAAGAAAACAAAAACTAAAATTGAAACAAAAGACATAAGCAAGAGAAAAAAAAACTCAGTCTGTGGTCATCTCTGTAACTCCAGGTTCCTTTCGGTTGCCACCTCTGCCTTAAGGAGTGGCTCCAGTTTCCCGCCCCTCCCCTCCACTCTCACTGCAGTCTGATAGGGTTGCTCTCAGTGTGGGTCAGATGCTCCCTGGACTACTGTGGGAGAGGATGGATCAGATCCAGACTCACCCTATTTGCTGCTGCTGCTGCTGTCAAGTCTCCCACTCAGATCTGACATACCTGTGCCTATTCCAGCATGACAGAGTGGCGTCTCTCCCTGAGTCTGATGAGAGGATAGCCTCTGCATTCCAAGAAGAAGGCTGGGTGGAGCTGGGTGGAGCAATGCAGGTCTTTGTCTGGTTCTGAGACTGAGAAGATGGTGCCTGTCAGCATCTCATCACCAGGGTTGGAACTTTGTTGCAGATTTCCATGACCTGCCTTCTCCATGGTTCCTCCTGCTTGTGTCTGGCCTGTTGCTGCAGGTGATGGCGTGGACCAGGTGCCAGGTGGTGAGGAGCGGCTGTTCTCTGCTTCTCCTCTCAAAAGAACCCCAAGAACAGCATTCGACACTGTGTGCCCAGGTCTCCAATCTCAGGGCAGTGGTGGGTTACAGTCACCTCTGGAAGAGAGCCCTGAGTGCATAAACCCGAGTCTTCCCTAAGATGGACTTCCACTCACCCTCTGGCAGACCCTCACTCAGGCAGAGTCTTTATGGACACGCGTTTTGCAGAGACTCTCACATTCTGACCTGTTCCATCATCATCTTGCCCAGAAGCCGAATCAGTATTTTTTTTAGGTAGACTTTATTTTTTAGAAGTTTTAGCTTTACAGAAAAGAGAAGAGAAAATCTATCTCAGAAGCAAATACGTGCATATCACATGTTCTCACTCATAAGCCTCACCATATACCTGTACTTAGTTTCCCTATTATGAATATTTTATATTACTATGGCACATTTGCTAAAATTAATGAACCAATGGCAATGCATTACCATGAACAAAATTGCATAGTTTATTCAGATTTTATTCTTACTTGATGTGCTTCTTCTGTCCCAGAATCCCATTCAAGAAACCACATTACATTTAGTTGTCATATCTCTTTGACAATTTTGAGGAGGGCTGGCCAGGCATTTTGTGCAATGCCCTCTGTTGGAATTTGATGTTTTTCTCATTATTCCACTGGTGGTATAGGTTTTTAGGAGAAAGACCACAGAGGTAGGGTGCCATTTTCATCACATCATAAATGAATATGATTTATCACTACTGATAATGACCTTGATGAACTGACTGAGGTAGTGTTTGTCAGGTGCCTTAGTCCATTCAGGCTGCTATAACAAAATGCAATAAACAGAAATTCATTTCTTACACATCTAGGGGCTAGGAAGCCCCAGATCAAGGCACCAGTAGATTCGATTCAGTGTCTGGTCAGAGCTTGCTTCCGGATTCACAGATGGAGCCTTCTAGCTGTGCCTCACATAGTGGATGGAAATACCTAGCTCTCTGGAGCTTCTTTTTTAGGGAGCCATCATGACCTAATCACTTTCCAAAAGCCCCTCCCCCTAATACCATTACCTTGGGAGTTAGTATTTCAACATATAAATCTGGGGGGACATTAACATTCAGACCACAGGTTTCTCCACTGTAGGCCTGATCTTCTTTCCCCTTTTTCCACACTGTGCTCTTTGGAAGGAGCCCACACTTATGAAACGAAGACATACAATTCTCCCTTCCATGAGGCTAGAAAAACATAAAATATTGTTCAATAATTTTTTTATTTTAAATGTGTGGGGTATAATTCAGGGTGAGGTGTACAAATGTTCTTTATGCAGGTACCCTTGTTGATGAGGTGTGCCCTCCCTCTCCTGGCAGTTCCCACTACTGCCAATCCCTTTCTTACAGTTTTACGATAGTTGTTCAAGGTCCACTTATGAGTGAGAACATGTGATACGCATGTATTTGCTTCTGAGATAGATAACTCAGTATTATAGACTCTAAGTCCATCCAAGCTGCTGCAAAGTTCAAAATTTTGTCCTTTACGGCTGCCTAATAGTCCATCATGCATATGTACCACATTTTTTATCCAGTCCTCTTTCAATGGACAGCATAGTTCATTCCATGTTTTTGCTATTGTGAATAATGCTGCAATAAACATTCGTGTGAAGGTATCTTTTTCATAGAGCAATATTCCAGTAGGAGGATTGCAGGGTCATATGAGAGGTAGATTTTTAAGTCTTTTAGGAATTGCCACACTGTTTTCCACAGAGGCTGTACTAGTTTACACTCCCACCAACAGTGTAGAAGTGTCCCCTTTCTGCCGCATCCTCTCCAGCATCTGTTGTTTTTTCAGTTATTGATAATGGCCAACCTGACGGGAGTTAGGTGGCATCTCAGTGTGGTTTTAAGTTGCATTTCTTTGATGACTAGTAAGGCTGAGCATTTTTTCATGTATCTGTTGACTGCTTGGATATCTTCTTTTGAGAAGTGTCTATTCATATCTTTTGCCCACTTTGTAATGGAGTTTGTTTTTTTCTTTTTGGCACATTTGAGTTCCTTGTAGGTCCTAGATGTTAGCCCTTTGTTCAGATATACAGTTGGCAAATATTTTTTCCCAGTCTATGGGCTGTCTTCCCGTTCTCTCAATAGCTTCTTTGACTTTGTGGAAGCTTGTCAGTTTGATGAGGTCCCACTTGTCTATCTTATCTCTTATGGCATGGGCACTTGAGGTTTTGATTGGGAATTGATAACCACATAAAATATTTTGAATTCTTCCACACAGGAGATTTATCTCTTCTCTCCCATGTATCCAAGCATTTATTTATATAGTATGGATTCATGGATATATATTTCATGCTTCAGGTTATAATCCAACACTACTTTGCTAAACTGGGTTGTTCTAACTTTGGCCATTGGCATTTCTTACAGCTGGTTCCCATGTGCCTTTTATATATCCCCACCAATGTGGGGTTTTTGTTGGAATTTTGTAAAACATTTTCTTACTTTATAGCACAAAAAGATACTCCAGGCTTATCTTGTATATTTTTTCTACTAGATTTTCCTATAATCAGCCATCTCTTCAAGGAGTTCAATATTCTTTTATTGGAAAATTGCAGTAGAAACCAAACTCTGAGAACTAAATGCGCTCGTTTTTCTCGGTTGTCATTTGTTTTAGGTCCTCTTAGCTGAAAGAGCAAGAAAATATATATGTGTACACTAACCTATGTATGTAGATGTGTCTCTTACTATTTCTATATGTAACCATTTCCACCTGAACCCAGCTAAACATTAATTTATGCTAATGTCTTTAATCCATTATCATAAGGATCATGCTCGCCTTATCCCCACATTATCTATTAATTTCCATTTCAACAGTGAGAAACCTGGCTTCCATAATCTACCGTCTATTTACTTAATGGCTCACTTCCAGTATATATGGATAGTCGTGGCAGAACTTTTTTTTTTTTTTTTTGTCTCTCTATACCTGGGTTATTTCATTCAGCATAATGTCCTCCAGTTCCATCCATGTTTTCGCAAATGAAATGACGTTTTAAAGGTTTAATAGCATTCTATTTTGCATATAAGTCATATTTTATTTATTCATCAGTTGATGGACATTTAGGTTGCTTCTGTATCTTGGTTAGTGTCACTAACGCTGAAATAAACATGGGAGTGCAAATATCTCTTCAATATAATAGCTTAAATTCCTGCAGATGTATACCCCAAAAAGAAAATTACCGGATCATATACTATTTTTATTTCTAGTTTTTAGAAGAGCCTTAACACCCTTTTCCACATTGGCTGTACTTCTTTACATTTCTACCAGTAGTGCACAAGCGTTTCTTTTTCTCCACATCCTTGACAGTGTTTATCTTTGGACTTTCTGAGTATCAAAACTATTATCCTGGATCCCTGTGGGAAGCAATGTTATTAACTAGGATACATGAATGAATGACATTGCTCTTATTCGTTTCATGTATCCATATGCTATAATCATCCAATACATCAGCACTATTATTGCTTTGAACAGTTATCTATTGGATCAATTAAAAATAAAATAAATAATAAATTTTAATTTACTTTCACTTATTCTTTCTCTTGTTAGCCACCATTCTTTATTTCTTCTTCTTTATTTATTATTTCTTTATGTATCCTCTATTTTTGCTTGTATTAACAGTCCTTGCAGGGCAGGTTGTTGGTAATACATTTCCTCAGGTTTTGTCTGTCTGAGAACATATCTCTCTTTCACTTTTGAAGAATAATCACTGGATGCAGTATTTTAGGTTGGTCGAAGTATTTTTTATGTCAGTACTTTAAATATTTCACTTCACTCTCTTCTTACTTGCATGGTTTCTTTAAAAAGTTAAATGTCATTTTTATCCTTGATCCTTTATAGGTAAGGCTTTTCTCCCCACCTCTGGCTTCTTTCAAGATTTTCTCTTTGTATTTTGTCTTCTGTAGCTTGAATATGATATGCCTGGGTGTGTAATTCTTGATATTTATTTTGCTTGGTGTTCTCTGGGCTTTCAGGATCTGTGGTTTTATGTCTGTCACTAATTTTAGAAAATCCTGAGCCATTATCTCAAATATTTCACCTGCTCCATTCTCTCTTTATAGTTTCACCCCTTCTCCACTTTATGTTATTGATGTCACAAATTACATATTTACATATTATGTACCCATTAACATAGATTTATAATAATTGATTGTTTATGCTTCTGTCTTTTCAGTACTGTCAAAAATGAGAAATAGAGTTACAAACCAACATTACACTACTAGTTTTTGTTATTTAAAAAAAAAAAAGCCCATGCGTATACCTTTACTGGAAGACATTATATTTTCCTATGCTTCAACTTACTGCTTGGTATCCTTTAATTTTAACTTGAAGAACTCCCATTAGCATTTCTTAAAGGGGAGATCTAGTGGTAATGAATTTCTTAGCTTTTGTTTATCAGCAAATGTCTTAAATTCTCCCTCATTTTTAAAGAACAAGTTTGCCAGATGTAGAATTAGTGGTTGACAGTTTTTTGCCGTCTTTCAGCATGTTTTTTAAGGATTAGAGTCTCACTCTTTCACCCAGGCTGGAGTGCAGTGGCACACTCACAGCCACCCCAGTGTGGATCTGCTGGGCTCTGGCGATTCCTTCCACCTCAAACTTCTAAGTAGCTGGAATTACAAGCACATGACACCACACTCGGCTAATTTTTTTTTTTAATGTAGAGATGAGATCTCACCAAGTTGCCCAAGCTAGTCTCAAATCCGTGGGCTCAGGCAATCCACTCACCTCGGCCTTTCAAAGTGCTGAGATTACAGGCTGAGCCACAGAGCCCAGCCTCTGCACTTTCAATATATCATCCCACTGCTTTCTGGCTTGCAAGATTGCTGCTGAGAAATCTTCTGATTGTCACATTTAGGATTCCTTGCATATAAAAAGTTGTTTTCCTCTTGCTATTTTCTCTTTGTCTTTGTCTTTGGCATTCAACAGTTTGTATCCATCTCAGTGTGTGTCTCTGAATTTATCGTTCTTGGATTCATTCAGCTTCTTGGATTCGTATATCCATGTCTTTCCTCAAATTTGAGACATTTTTTACTATTATTTTTTAAATAATTTTTCTGCCTCTTTCTCTCTTCTTCTTGTACTACCATATGCATATTTTACTCCACTTGATGGTGTCTCAAAAATTCCTTAAACTCTGTTCACATTTCTTTGTTCTTTTTTCTTTTGTTCCTCGGGCTTGATAATTTCATACTATTTGTCTTCAAATTAACTGATCCTTTCTTCTGCCTGTTTGAATCTGTGATCAAACCCTACAGGTGAATTTTTCAATTCAGCTGTTGTATGTTTCAGCACCATAATTTCTGTTTGTATTACATACAAACCTTCAAGTTGCAAACTTTCAAAGATGTGAACATATGTTTGTTTTATTTGAGGAGGTACTGTTATTTGTTTTGTTTTGTTTTTTGAGTTGGAGTCTTGCTCCATTGCCCAAGCTGGAGTGCAGCGGCATGCTCCCAGCCTGGTAGGTCTACTAGGCTCAGATGATCCTTCCACCTCAGCCTTCCAAGTAGCCAGAAGAGCAGGCACGTGCTACCATGCCCAGTTAATTTATTTTTACTTTTATTTTTATTGTAGCGATGAGGTCTCACCAAGTTGCCAGACCTGTTCTTGAACCTGTGGGCTCAGACAATCCCCTCACCTCAGCCTCCCAAAGTGCTGGGAATACAGGCTTGAGCCACCACGCTTGGTCTCGCTGTTAGTTTTTGAGGCACAGAACCCAAACATAGAAGGGTACACGAAGTTTGCAGCAGCTGTTCAGAATGCAATCCAGTGCTACTGTGTCATCTATGTTGAGGAGGAAAAAAAAAAAAAAAAAAAAGAGCTGCTTCCCAGACATCACTGAATCATTTTTTTCAATCATTTCAGGACTGTGCCGTCAACATCAGGCTTGAGTAAAACTGCAGCTTGCCCTCTGTCTCCTATTGCTGATAATTCTTCAGCTCTCCCATCTCTCACCCCCTCCCCCTCCTCCAGTCAGTAACTCTTCTTGCCTGTACTCTTGATGTCAGCCCTGGATGCCAGCTGTTGTACTGTACTACTGTACTTTTCAAGATACTTTACTGCAAAAGTAAAAATTATTATTATTGTGAGGTTTTATGTGTATTATTTGTGTGAAAAGTATTATATACCTATTATAGTACAGTACTGTATAGTCAATTGTGTTAGTTGGGTACCTAGGCAAACTTTGTTGGACTTATGAACGTACTAGAACAAAACTCATTCATATGTAGAGGACTGTATATATAATTTATATCTCTTTGTTAATATTCTCATTTTGTTCATATATTGTCTTTCTGAGTTATTTTAGTTCCTTGTCAATATTTACCATTAGCTCTTGACTATATTTAAGACAGTTGTTTTAAAGGCTTTTTCTAATAAGTTTGATGTCTATGTTTCCTCAGGGACAGTTTCTGGAGATTTATTCTATTTCTTTGAACATGGCATGTTTTCTTGTTCCTTTGTATGTCTTGTGATCTTTTGTCAAATATTGAGCATTTGGAAAAACAGCTACCTCTCCAAGTTTGCATGGGGGCTACGTACAGGGGAAGACCTTCACTAGTCAGACTGTGTAAAGGCTTAAGGTCTTCCCAGGCCTTGTCTGAGTGTGCTTCTTCCCTGGGATGTGGTGTGTGTGTGTGTGTGTGTGTGTGTGTGTGTTTCTCATTCTCCAGCATACATGGCTGCTTTTAAATGTCTTAATTTCCCTAAAAGTCTCACCCTTACTTCTTCTCCAGGCCTTAGCTGTATTCCTAAATCAGGAATCTTTTGCCTTAGGCATCTTCAGGTCTATAACCCCTTGTGGTTTTCACAAGCCATTCCTGCTGCATCATGTGGCTTCCCCTAACCTGAAATCTAAGCTATGCCACTTTTTCCCATTTGAGCTCTGAGTTAGGCAACACAGACCAATCAGGCAGCCCCCAATAAGGTCTACTTTACTATCTCTGCTTCACAGAAGGGAACTGTGGTCTAGACAACTATTTTCCCCAAACTGTACTGGGCCATGTAGTGCCACAAGCAGGTGCGGCAAAGGCAAGTGAAAGAGTACAACATTTTCTATCAAATTAAATGTGACTTTTGGCTGCTGTGAACTGTGGGCCGCCTGGGTCACTGAAGGATCCCAAGACGACTGGGCCAAAATGTGCTCTAAAAGCCATTGACCGGGTAGCTTTTTGGAGAGATCATACCCGATCTCAAACCAAAAAGCCAGTGCTCACTCCCTGAAATCCTGGAATGAGATCTTCACCTCCAGGTTGGCCACTTTACCTGAGAATCTACTAGCTAACAACTGGGCTTAATACAAGGCCAATGTGGCCAAGTCAGGCTTGGTGAATGACTCTGAGAAGCTTAGTGCCCTGAAGGTTCCTATGTCAGTGGACACTGAAGAGAAAGACAGTGTGAAAACTTGTGCTGAGTCTGTGCCTCTCTCAAAGGACAGGATTGGAGAACATGAGAAACAGCTGGAGAAGATGAGGAACATAATTCCATTTGATCACATGACCATGGACAACTTGAATGAAGTCTTCCCAGAGACCAAATTAGACAAGAAGAAGTATCCCTATTGACCTCACCAGCCAACTGAGATAAAATTGAGTCTGAGAGGAAGCTCTGGGCCTTATAACACAGATTCTGGATATTAAAAATAAAAATAATTATATATGATCTTTTTTGACTGAGCATTCACTTGGTCGCTATAGATCTTTGACTGATTTCCAGGGCACTCATAGGGTTATTTTAGCCAGCCTCTAGTTGTTTATTTGATGTGTCCATGAGGGAACAAGAGCTTGGAGCTTCCGAGTCTATCATCTTGCTGACATCACTCCCCCTTCTCTCTTTATTGTCTTTCTGGTGTTCCAATTACATGTATATTCCACGTTTTAACGTTGTCCCACAGTTCTTGGATGCTCTATTCTTTTTTATTATCTGGTTTTGTTGTAGTTGTTTGTATTTCAGTTTAGAAAGTACCTATTGTGGTAATTTTCAAGTTAACTGATTCTTTCCTCTGCTGTGTCCAGTCTCTGAAAAGCTCATAAAAGGCATTCTTGGTTTCTGTTACAGCAGTTTTTTTCTAGCATCTCTCTTTTTAAGCATTATTTCTTAGAGTTTTTATATCTCTGCAAACATTACCCATCTATTCTTGCATGTCATCTACTTTATACATTAGAGCCTTTTACATATTAATCATAGTTATTTTTAATTCCCTGACTTATGATTCTAAAATCTATGTCATATTTAAGTCTGGTTATACTGTTTTCTCTGTCTCTTTAGACTGTTTCATCTTGCCTATTAGCATGCCTTGTATTTTTGTTGTTGTTGAAAGGTATACATGATTATTAGGGCATAGGCACTGGAGTAAATATGCCTTTAGTGTAAGATTTCATGCTAATCTGACTAGGAGTTGTACTGTGTTTGATGTTTACTGGAGCTGCGGGTAACAGAGGCGTCTAAATCCTCTAGTGCCCTCATTGTTCTCCCCTGTTCCTGCGGGTTGCCCTAAGATCTCTAAGATACATAGAGGTGTCATGAAGTTCTTTCAGCTATAATCCTCTGTTATTATACTAGAGCCCCGTTGGTGTATTGGTAAGTAGTAGGGGAAGGAGAGCATCCTGTAGTGTTATTATTCAGTCTTTTAGTGGCCCTGTGTCCTTGGGCTGTATTCACAGTATTTCTTGGCTTCTTCTCTTTCTTCCCCACTTATGTGAGGCTGAACAGCCCAAGGACACTAGAGTTTAGGAAATAACTCTCCCCCGAGTCAAAAAATATCTGGTAAAGTTTTTTCATTCAGAAAGTAGATTTTTTATAGAGAATGCTCTGAGCTTACTTCAAAATGATCACTTTTCCTTCCCCCAACTAGAGAAAAGAATCTTTTTCTCATCTCTTCACCATAACTTGGTGCAAGGTTCCTAGAGTTAAAATCCACCAAAGTATGGTAGCCTCTAAGACTACTGTCCCTAAATGTTTCTCATTCTCACACTAGGCCACACTCAGCCTCTAGCAACTTATCAAAATTGCAATTAAATGTCCTACCGGTTTATGGCTCCAGTGGCACCTGCTCCAAGTAAGATGATCTTGGCTCTGTCTCTCTGTATTCACCTATTCTCTGGTATGTCCAAGAAGCTATGGATTTTCTGTTTCTTCAGCTTTTTTCTGTTTCTTCAGCTTTTTTAAAGGATAAGAGTAATGATTTCCAAGCTCTTTATATGCCATAACTTCATTCTAAAGAAGTTGTATTTGTCTAGATATTTATCCATTTCATCTGGGTGTTTACTGGCATACATCTAACTCACTGATCTTGGTTTCAACATAGCAATCCCTTAAACAGGAACCAGTATAAAGACAAATTTCCTTGTTGACCTTTCTGCAATGCGGAGTTAGTTTTTTGCTGTTGTTGTTTGTTGTTGTTGTTGTTGTTTAAATGACAATTAAC